>NW_028159175.1:0-31659 GCF_964263955.1 Coregonus lavaretus
TATATTCTCTCTCTCTCTCTCTCTCTCTCTCTCTCTCCTCTCTCTCGCTCTCTCTCTCTCTCTCTCTCTCTCCTCTCTCCTCCACTCTCTCTCTCTCTCTCTCTCTCTCTCTCTCCTCATCTCTCTCCTTCTCTCTCTCCTCTCTCTCTCATCCTCTCTACTCTCTCTCTCTCTCTCCTCTCTCATCTCTCTCTCTCTCTCTCCTCTCTCTCCTCTCTCTCTCTCTCTCTCTCCTCTCTCTCTCTCTTCTCTGAGGCCCACTAACTAACATCTGTGTTATTTAGTAGCTCAGCCTCTAATAATACTCTAGTCAGGGTTGGCAGGCAACAATACAGTGATGGAAGGCAAGGGCTGGAGGGATGGAGGGTGGCGTGGGTGCAGTGCCCCATTAGGGAGTGCCAGCACTGGTTCAGTGGGTGGAGAGGCTTTTAAATGAGGCCTGCAACAGCTGCCACTGCAGGCAGATGGAGGGAGACAGACATATGGGGGGGGCAGTGTTGTGATCACGAACGAAGTCAGGGCCTGTGATTACCCCTCGCCAATCAAATGAGTGTGCAGGTAATGGAGAGAGAAGCACTCTTTCTGGGGCAGTAAAAAACGAGTGGAGCTGGGAGGATCAGTGCCCTTTGCTGTGGTGCATGAAGGAACATGGAGTGCGTTAACATTAATAACCACTGTGTATACATACCTGTTGGAGTCATTAATAGAGGACCATAGTCTCTATATTGATTCCCTCTGAGCTCTGACAGCCATGCCCTTGCCAAGGTTCATCGTAACCCCTAATGCAAGCTTTTCTTTTTCCCCTCAACTGATGGGTATATCAAGCAGACTGGCATTCTAACCAGTGTCAGGGGTGATTGCTGAGTGGCTCCCACCACAAAGAAGTTAATAAGCGTATCCCTAAGACATTTCACATCTGAGGAGCAGTGGCTGAGCCCAAACATAGGCCGTGCTGATTGCCTCTTTGCAATAAACATGAAGGACCGCTAAGAATACAAAGGGAGCTGGGGCTTCAAATGGTTGGCCTACCTTTGGCTTCGCGAACTCTGACCTGACACCTGAACCAATTTTATAGAACATGAACTTCAAAGAACACTTTGATGGTGAAGTGGGTTATTGGTGAGATCTGAGCCCGAGTGGCTTTTCATTCCAGACTAGCTGCCCGGAATTGAACTCAAACTAATAACGGGGATGCAGCACCTTGAATCGGAAGAGATCCCTGTCTTGTGCAGTACAGAACGTGATCCGCACTAAATGTACTGCTTTACAATAAGAGCCAAGGATAGAGAGGAGAACTGGGCTTCTCTTTTAGATGAATATAATATACCCACATAGAATTAGCTATCATCTTCCCTAGTAGTTTTTTTTTTTTTTTTTTGCTACCTCCAAATATCTGCCCGCAGCAATAAATATGTCACCCAACAGAAAACATGACACACAATCGGTGAAACATAAATAAACCCATTTCTTATTCTATAGATTTTCCTAACCATTAGGAGAGTAAATGGAGCGACCGTCATTGATGTTGATGTGCATGATATTGCATCAATATTGTGTTCCGCTGAAATCACTGGAGATTTTAAGAAATAAGGTGAGTACAACAAAAACATGAATTGAAGCTGCGAGAGGAACACACAAAAAAAAACTTGGACCAGTTCATGGACATCTGCCTCCTATTAATGTTATAGGGAATATGCTTCAAGGGGTAAGCATTCAGGAGCTGCCTCCACCGATGGTGCTGCTAATATCTTGGAGGCTGGGATTGATTTGGAATGTTAAAGGGAGACCTTGAGCAGTAGTAAGTTACTGGAGCCTCCGCGCCGTCGCTCTGTCTGGTGGGGGAATTTGTAAGGCAAGGCAGGAGCGGCAATCTGAAGAGGCCCTGCTTAATCTAGGGTTCGGCCTGCTTTAAAAGCCCAATCTGGTGCCACAGATCACAGATACTGACGAGTGTCAAAGCCGGCCATATCAAGCGTCACAGAACACATCTTTTGGGCCTTGCGGTGTGTAACGATAGCTTTAAACCCTGCAGTATTAGGAGATGCTCCCATTTCCCTGGATCTGTGGAGGATTGGAGCGGAGGGGAGGCGAGAGGAGGGGGGTTGGAGACACTGTCAGTCCCCCCTGGCTGCCGTCATCTTGTGTGTCTTGCACGGTCCTCCTGTTATTTTAGAAATCTATTCCTGGCTTCCTCCCTGTACAATCTGAATTATTAATCTGGAGAAATGGGATCCTTGCACGGCAGTGAAACAGGATTTTATTGGTACCTCTGATTCCATTAAAAGAGAGTAAACAAACTGCTGGCCTGCCATGATTATTCTGCCCCCTCCTCCTCCTCCTCCTCCTCCTCCTTCATTCCTCTTTCTCTCCTTTCTCAGGGCTATTCAGCCCAACAGCATGTGGTGCTATTTGAACACACAGGACAGTGCAGTGTATGGCCTTGCTTGTGGTGTGTGTGTGTGTTTGTGTTTGTGTTTGTGTTTGTGTGTGTGCGTGTGTGTGTCTGTGTGTGTGTGTGTGTGTGTGTGTGTGTGTGTGTTTGTGTGTGTGTGTGTGTGTGTGTGTGTGTGTGTGTAGCAATGTAATAATGTTCCCCCTTTCTTTATCGTACATGATGACACCAAATTGCCCATTTCTTTCCTTATCACATGAAGCAGCAAAATACACATGCCGAGCTCAAATGAAGAATAAAAGCTATAACTTTATGCTTTTTTGACTCTGTATAAGATTAGCATGGCGTACTGTAGCAAGGAAACAAAAGAAACCAAATCTAAATCCTGACGCCATATCTTCCTGTGGCAAGAAATCCCTGTCACACTCACTCATGTGTCGAGCTGCCCGGCTCCTATCTGGCTGACATTAATGAAATATGAAAGGGGAATAATCACAGATCACAGTATTTTTCCCTGGGTACAGATGCATATATATATATATATATATATATATATATATATATATATATATATATATATCTCCCCGATTACTGGGATCCGGAGAACGCTCGGCTCCTCTCCTCTCTCCACTCTGATCTGACATTAGGATTTAACGCTACGTTTCTCTCTCCTGGGCTGTATATGCTAGCTGGGCTGCTGTGTGTCCGCTCGGCTGCAGCTAAAGGGCAAACGTAGCTCTGGGGAGGCGCTCTACCTCCCCCACAAGACCCCAGGGCCACCATGTGACCCGGCAACCTGCACCTCTTCACTTCCCCGTCTCCATCCACTCCTAATGACCTCAGACAGTTATATTCAACATCTAAAGAAAAGTAGATCCTTCTCCCTGTGTGGAAAAATACTGTATCAGGTCGTTGGTGCACCATCACCATCAGCTACCTGTACTGTATATAACACTATTGACTATTTAAACAACAGCATATGAGCACGATTGTTAAAATTGACATTATGCTGAATCCTTTATGATTAGACGGCTGAAATACACACAACAGAGTTCCACATTAACCTCCACCTCGTGACTAATTTCCACATGAAGCCACCCATTTGTGTGTCTACCGGAGTAGAACCGTCCGACACGGTTGCGTGCGTTATTAGCTAGCTGAAAGTCTGTGTCTGTGGCGAGCTAGCGCTGACAGGACAGGCTGAGTGGCATTTTTCAGAGTGTGGTGTGGTGTAGTGTAGTGTGGTGTAGCCATGTTGTGGTGGGGGCCTCTCCTGGCCTGGTGACGTGTTGGGAGGCAGGAGGTCCCTGCAGGCTCTGGAGCTACCAGCTGGATCGAGGTGCCAGCCAGCCTCATGACTAGCCAACTGCCCGAGCTCGTGCCAACCTGAAACTGGCACACACATGGCACACGCATGTAACTGCACACGCAAGTAGACGCACACAGGCATGCACACACACACAAGGCTCTTACATGCCTTGCGTTTACATGGGGAGTGTGCACCCATGGAGCTTACAGAGATTCAATCATTTCAACTGACCTGCAGCCAGGATTTTGTCAAAATAGCTAGCTCAATAACAAAACTGACCAATAACACTGAATATAATGTGGAGAAAGATCTTTATTTGTCAGGAGCCGGGACCAAATCCTGAAAATTATACAGGACCAGATTTCTAGCTGTGGAGGGTTAGTATCGATTCTCTCTTGTTTTCCTTTGTTTGCTAGTGCATTGCCACATTGTCAGAGTTATTTTTTAGCTACTCTCGTGCTCTGGTCGGGTGAACATTTTCAGAACTGGTCTGTAAACACTGAGAAAAAGGAATAGTGTAGAAAATTGCAGATTTTCCTACAGAGTCAGTCTACCTATTTTCCTCCATATCGTTTTCTGATAGGTCTTATTGGGATACTCAAGTACACTGTATATACAAAAGTATGTGGACACCCCTTCAAATTTGTGGATTCGGCTATTTCAGCCACACCCGTTGCTGACAGGTGCATAAAATCGAGCACACACGCTTTACCATCTGGCAGTCCAACGGAAAATCTGGGTTTGGCGGATGCCAGGAGAATGCTACCTGCCCGAATGCATACTGCCGACTGTAAAGTTTGGTGGATGAGGAATAATGGTCTGGGGCTGTTTTTCATGGTTCGCACTAGGCCCCTTAGTTCCAATGAAGGGAAATGTCAACGCTACAGCATACAATGACATTCAATCCCATCGAACACCTTTGGGTTGAATTGGAACGCCGACTACAAGCCAGGCCTAATCACCCAACTTCAGTGCCCGACCTCACTAATGCTCTTGTGGCTGAATGGTAGAAAGTCCCCGCAGCAATGTTCCAACATTTAGTGGAAAGCCTTCCCAGAAGAGTGGAGGCTGTTATGGCAGCAAAGGGTGGACCAACTCCATATTAATGCTCATGATTTTGGAATTAGATGTTCAACAAACAGGTGTCCACATACTTTTGGTCATGTAGTGGATATCATATATCAAAATGGAGACAACATTCAACAAAGGTGATATGCTAGTTACAAGCAGTTTATTGCATTGTCAAAGTTACACCAAAAAAAGGTTTGTCATTGAAATGCAATCAAATTCTTCTGAATTCGTGTTCAACCTATAGAATGACTGTGCAAACCAGAAAGATGTCGACTTGAATACATGTTTTGATTGCTCGGATTGTAGACAATGCAGCATAAATCAATGTTATACACTTGGGTATATACTGAGTAATTTAAGCTGGCCAACTCTTACCATAAAGGATATAGGCTTGTTTCTCTAGTGGAATCTAAAGTGTATCTCTAAATGGTGTGAAAGTGCTGCAAGTCTGGCACAAATTAGCTGTGTTAAAGTGTGTATGCTGTATGCTGCTGGTCGAAGCCTCACTGGAGGCACTCTGCTTATCAGAACAGCACGACTACGTGGCTGGAATTATTAGTTAGCCTAACAATGGGACTGCACTCCGTCTGCATGGCCATTTCCCCGTTTTTCCTCGTAGTCTCTGTGAATAGTCTAAAGGGTAAGCCTAACCAGGGGCTATGTGTGAGTGGATGGGAGAGAGCAAAACAAGAGCTCTAAAATGATTTTTTCATTTAAAACAAATTGGTTTGGAAGGAATCAAACAGATCTTTTTTCAACGTCAAACACAAGGAGAGAGCGGCTACCCCGGGGACAGGTTTGGGGTGTAATCTGACTACAAAAAACGAACTGTAATCAGTTACGTTACCAGCAAAAATGTTGTAATCAGGTTATAGACATATAACTAGATGATTACCTTTTGGATAACTTTTAAATTCAGAAAGGATGTTTACAAAAAAATACATTATTTATGTTTTCTCAATGACATTCAATTCAGCATTGAAAAAAGGCGCAAGTTTAAGTTTGTTCTGCCTGAGCAAGTCTGACCACAAGTCGGAGACCACTATGATGACACACCAAATGCGTTTGATGGATCCTTTTTGTCGTCTTCTAATGCATCTTAAGGGAAAAGTAACTCAAAAGTAACTGAAAGTAATCAGATTACGTTACAGAGTTTGGGTAATCCAAAAGTAAAACATTTTGGACAGGTAACTAGTAACTGTAACGGATTACATTAAGAAAGTAACCAACGCAACCCTGCCCGGGGAGTGCTGTTGTTTGTCACTGTCTTGCATACTGCCCCCTATCTCTGAGAGGACCTTCCAGCAGGCGCTCCCTGGTGTACCTATTAGAGTCGGCCTGGCATTCTGAGGGACTAAATTGGCTGGATGGGGTTTCACTGGGCTTAGCCACTATGCTGGCACAACATGTCTGCTCTGCTGCTGCTGGCCAGGACCATAGCCAGCTCTCACAGCTTCAGCCCCGAATCCAGCCTCCCTTCAAAGCCCAGAGAAAAGCTGTTGATGGCAGCAGCTGTTTCCCCGTGGGAACTGGGGAATTCAGGAGGCCTGGTCATTAGTGGGAGCCACTGTGCTGTGTGCTGGGGAGAGACAGTGTCAGGCGCAGACAGCTGTGAGCCCTCCATCACCCTACAGCCTTACTGCACGGCTCGGACTCTACCTCTACCTCTACCTCTCACACAGGAGAGACAAAATAAAGGCATGGTCCTGTGTGGCCTTGGCAACCCAGTTGGGCTGCTTTCTGAAAAGAAAAAAGTGTTTTACACATTTCCCCACATGGGCCATAGTATATTCATAAGCCATGAGGGAAGAATGGATGGAGGGAAGCGCTCCATTTCCCTAGTAAAAGTGTGGAATATCCAACTTTATTATTCAGGTCTTGCGCTGGTATTTAAAGTATTAGCAGCAATGTATCTTGTAGCCAGTAAATTAAAGGAAATAAAAAGAGACTAATTGTAAAACACCTAAATCAGCACTCTGCATGAGAGGCATTTAAAACAATATGTTCCCAGCTATGGGCTGACCCACCACTCCCTCCCAGTGGTATCTGGCTACAGCAAAATGACTCAATGCTGGTATTTGCTTTGTTTCCACGCCACGCTAGTTATCGTCCTATCACAACAGTGTGATAACATCAGACATATTAGGAGTTGACATTTGGGGCATGCTGGAACATTCTAGGTCTCTGTCAGGTTGAATGGAGAGCGTGCCCGCTCCTTTATGAGCTGTGAACATCTGGAGATGCTGCTGCTGCCGCACCATGCAGCGAGGTCTGGGAGGGAGGGCTGTGTGTGTGTGTGTGTGTGTTTGTGCGTGCCCGAGTGTATGTGTACACTCGTCAAATGCAGCCCGCCCTGTGGCCCCGGCTACTGTAGCGGTATTCCTCCACCACACACACAGGAAGTGATGCGTTATGCCACCAATGCATTATGCTTGTTCATGCACTTTTTCCCCTCCTCGCTTTGCATGCATTGTTAAAAAGGATTGATGGAAGCACCCTGGCCATTATTCACTGCATGGCCTGGCTAATTTGTGTGCTCTTACAAGTACAAAGATGTCAAACAGGAGCTGTGCTTACCTTGGCTTCCCCTGAGACCATTAATCCTTAGGCTGGTGTTGTCTCTTCACAGCCTCACCTGGCTCCCAGCACTGATGTTGTCTCTTCACAGCCTCACCTGGCTCCCAGCACTGGTGTTGTCTCTTCACAGCCTCACCTGGCTCCCAGCACTGGTGTTGTCTCTTCACAGCCTCACCTGGCTCCCAGCACTGGTGTTGTCTCTTCACAGTCTCACCTGGCTCCCAGCACTGGTGTTGTCTCTTCACAGCCTCACCTGGCTCCCAGCACTGCCAGGAAACATTTATTCTGTGTTCCAGTCAGGTCTCATCACTGCAGAAATGTGATTGTAATGGAAGAGCAGAAGACTTCGGCACACTTTCTTTAGAGGGAGAGATGGGGGGAGCATCTAAACCAGAAAGGGAGAAGAAGAAAGGAATAGAAGCATAGATTCATCACAGCGACCTTCAAAGAACATGTATTTTTTTCCGAATGGCATACCTTGTAAATATAACATCTCCAGTGACTGCACGGGCCCTCACTTAGATGATAATTCAGGCAGAAAAAATGTCTGGACAAAGTTTGAGAAATAACATATTTGAGAGAATAAATATTTGATCCTTAAACAGATTATCAGAACAGGCAAACGGTACACACATTTGAAAGGTTTACTTGGATAGGAAAACAGCAGCACTTTGCCAAAAATCCCACTGCAAACATTCAATTTCTTCAAAGCTTTTATCTATTTACCCAAGTGTTCCTGCAGCCTCCCTATCTGTTCTCTACATTGTTTTGAAAGGCCATGACCATTAATGGGAATGGTTTGTTAATTGGAATGCCTAGACCATGCATACAATTATTATTAACACTTAAAAAAGACTGACAATTATATGACAAATCTGATGCAGCTGCAATGGATAACTAATACGACCTCGTGAATTGAAAGTTATGCATGATGCATCTAGTTAGGATTCCAGATCAAACAATTACATTGCTTATGAAGATGCATTTGTATATAAGAGATTGCATATTAATGCTTTTAATCATCATGACAGTGCCACTTTTTAATGCAAGATGCAATGGATGCAGTGGTACAGCCTCCCGAGTGGCGCAGTGGTCTAAGGCACTGCATCGCAGTGCTAGCTGTGCCACTAGAGATCCTGGTTTGAATCCAGGCTCTGTCGTAGCCGGCCGCGACCGGGAGACCCATGGGGCGGCGCACAATTGGCCCAGCGTCGTCCAGGGTAGGGGAGGGAATGGCCGGCAGGGATGCCGCTCAGTTGGTAGAGCATGGCGTTTGCAACGCCAGGGTTGTGGGTTCGATTCCCACGGGGGGCCAGTATGAAAAAAAAACATGCATGCACTCACTAACTGTAAGTCGCTCTGGATAAGAGCGTCTGCTAAATGACTTAAATGTAAATGTACAGCAGGTCAACTGTATACAGCTCCTCAACTTCAACACACTGTGATAACATCATCATATTTAAACAACAATCAATGAAAGAGGATGGAGTCTGCAGGCACTTAGGGCTGTCTTCAATCCCTATTGTGGAAGTATCCCGGAAGATCTGCGTTAAAATTGAAAGGTAATTTCCGATTGAGGCCACATATGCAGTGTTTACAATGAATGCAGTCTCTGCAAACGCGGGAACATTGCCTTTACATTTCAATCGAGCTATACTTCTGCGATATGAATTGAATCCAGCCCTTACTAGTACTGACTTCTCCAGCGCTAGATGCAGTAACAAGGAGAACTCAGTGTAGAAAGACACTTTAAAGGCAACCTTAGTCACTCGCTGTTCAACTAATACAGCACACACACACTCAGCCTGTAACTGAAGGAACACACACATCTTCATGGGAGGGTTGAGGGGGAGGTGGGTGGAGGTGGACTGTAGATTACCTTTGCAATTTCAGGAGAGAATGCAGCTGATAATGATCCGGGATGTTCTCGGGAAAGGTCAGCTGAAATTGCAACAAGCGTAATTAGTAGCTTATCAATAATGTATCCTGCAGGTTCAGTGGATGTGGAGAATGAATGCCAGGCAGAGAGAAGCACAGCACCTACTTCCTCTTCTGCCGTTTATTAACATAAAAATACCTATATGATACACAGGGAAGCAGAGCAGCAGCCCAGGCATTAGAATTAGTATGGCAACCCAAGTGGCACTCTATTCCCTATATAGTGCACTACCTTTGACTGGAGCCCTATGGGCCCTGGTCAAAAGTAGTGCACTTATAGGGAATATGGTGCCATTTGGGATGAAGACTAAAGCTGTATAGTGTGAGTAGCAGGAAACTTCAAGACCCTGGCATTGATCACCGAGTCAATTACTTTTGATCACATCATCAAAATTAGAGGCCATAAGAGGGAAATATGAGTTAAGAAGATCTTTAGCATGAAATGTGCACAGAATATTGGGATTTATGCAGTGTGGGGATTCACTCTCAGGCAATCGCTGACTAATTATCTATTCCTGGAATAGAGCCTCCAAAGTGCCACTAAATCATATAGCCTACTGTATGGCAGATCAGCTTCTATTCAAACACAGGCAACATGGTCTAATTCCAATACTTTAAAAATACTGACACAACCATTGTAATAATATGTCACTTATGCTGACATATACTACTGTGGCTTTTCCACATAGCTAGCCATTGCTGTATCTGTAGTGTTGTAGTAGTTAATGTACTATGCAGTAGTAATGTACTATGAAGTAGCACTACTTATTCTATAGGCTGTCATTCCACGTGCATCAATGACTTGCATCGCCTGACAAGCATAAATGACAAGCATTAAGTCATTTGTCATGTACATATACTGTAGTTAAATAATTACTATTTGAACAATGGATGTTACCTAAACATTGAATGAAAAAAAGGGTTAATTATTTACAGAATATCATGTCTTAAGTGATTTCTATATGCTCTAATCTATCTTTAGATACACGAGAAATATGTAAGATGGAGACATATGCATTTCTTATAGAATGGACGACTGTTCATTACAAAGATGTATCAATTTTTCATGATTCAACAAAAATGGATCCATCATCAGAGCTTAGTAAACCTCATCACACAGAATGACATAGTTATTACATAGGGTTGCATCATAAAGTTACCACACAGGTTACCCTTATGTGTGTAATAGATTTCTTGATCAACAGTCTTTCCATTTTTCTCAGAATATTGCAAGTCTGCACGAAACCTGATAATGTACTGTATACATTTTTCTCCACTAAGTGCGTCTCTGAATGGTTTCAAATATGAGTGTAAAACTGAAATATTAAAGCTCAAAAGGAAACTTGAGCATGTTTCATAATTCATTGGAAATGTTCCTCATCTAATACTTTCTCTCTAATAAGGACTTCTCACTAATAAGGATTGAGACAGATATTTGCCAAAATAAAAAAATTACTGTCTGCGGAGGAGGTGGAGTGTTCAAGATCAATCCAGCTTTCAGGGCTCATGAAGGGAAGTAGGGAGAACCTTGAGCATGTGAGCTGAGGGGAGAGACAGAGGGGGCCTGGGGGACACTAGCATGGCTTCATGTGGTCGCAGGTTCAGGGTAGGTGGGGTGGCGGTAGGAAGGGGGGGTCGGTGTGTGGTGTGTTTGATGTAATGATCCCAGGGCTTTGGCCTCAGCCTGTTGATAAGTTGTGACGCACACGGGAACAGGGAAACAGGGGAGCGAGATGAATGTGATTGGATTGCCGGCCGACCGCAGCCTTTCCCATCTGTCTCAGAGTCTGCCATCCCATCTCGCAGGCGGCGGGAGGTAATTGGGTTCATTGTTCTCACCACAGGATCTCCCGGATTGAAAGCTTCATTATCTGGATAACCATGAATGTAAATGAGGCACACTTATTCAGGGAGGATAATGGGAAAAAATTGATCATTGCCACAGCCCCCCCCCCCCCCCCCCTTTCTCAAGCACTGGCCCCCCACTCTCTCTCGCGCGCACGGAAGCACTTCAAAAAGTAAGCAGGCACACAAACACACACACACACCCTATTGTCAGTGTTGAGAATGAGTGTTGGGGTGTTTTTAAACAGGCTCCTAAAAGCCTTGTTGTGTTCTAGTGTGGCTAGCTGTGTGTATAGGAAGTTGTCCACGCCTTCAGGGAAGACGGGGACTGCAGGTTGGCCCTTGTTAAACTGTCATAGCTCTGCCTTACAGTACAGTATGTGACACTGCAGTGATGAGCTGCTAACCTCGGTGCGTATGTAAACATATTCTGTATGGGTAGATGCGGGTATGCCACTTCATTCTCTCTGTGATGCAGTGGTCTTTCTTTCTAGGCTGCAGTGAGGAGTCAGTCAGTGGGCTTCCAGGGCAACAATATGTGCTGCTGTGAATTATTCATATAGAACCAACGTGTTGGAGAGGTCATGCCTAGCCTGGGTAATTAGGTGGGGTTTGGGGAGCATTGAGAGAGTGTTGTGGGAGCGTTGTGAGATGCCTCCTGCTTCCTGACAGTGGGGTCAGTGTTGGTGTGCCAGCAGGTTGGGCTCTAAGCCGCTCCAGCCAAGCAACGGTTAAAAGGAGCTGCTTCTGAAAATAAACACGAGTACACAACGGAGCAAGCCACTCTCAGATCCTCTGGCAAATCCATCAATTAGCTGCAGATGTGATCTGCATAGGAGATTACCGCAATTTAAGCATGTCGGGAAAACGGCCTAATCCGGTCTCTGATGGGCGCTCCGATTTTCAATTTGTTTTCCAACAGGGAGCATGGATCTGAGACGTGGGAATGGGGAGAGGAAGCACTGATATACTTAGAAGCACCTCATACCTCAAGATTCACACATCACGTTTTACTTTCAGAGAGATTTAACAGAACGATTACAGCTTTAAAAATACAAAAGCCAACCCCCTTACGACCAAACAAACTCCAATGTGACTAACAAAGGCAAAGGCCTTAGCAGAGTGTTGGTTGGTGGTTGGTCACTGAGTTGGCGGTGAGCGGTGTGAGCTGTGGTGACATGCAGGGCCGTAGAGTCTGTCTCTACCTGGACTGTAGCGTCCCCGTTGCCTGTCCTCATCGTTGGCCTGTCAGATTGTGTTTACTCTCCTGAAGGACATTTCGCCTCTGGAAGACATGGAATGAATGGAGAACTCATTTCTCCAACATAGACTATTCAATCACTCCACATTTATTCTCTTCCTGCACGGTGACCTCTCCCCTGCTGGCAGGACAATGGCACCTGGGAAAACCACAGATGAGTTTTACTTAAACCAAGGACTCACCCATACTATACTTGGCATTGCATGTCAATATTACTAAAACCGTAGAGAAATGAGACAAGAAGGAGACAGGGAAATATTTTTCTGTGAGACTGGGTAATATTTGCCTGTGAGATGAACACATCATTCAACAATTTCAAAGATCAGTCAATTGAAATAAGTAAATTAGGCTCTAATCTATGGATTTCACATGACTGGGAATATAGATATGCATCTGTTGGTCACAGATACCTTAAAAAAAAAAAGTAGGGGTGTGGATTAGAAAACCGGTCAGTATCTGGTGTGACCACCATTTGCCTCAGGCATGTGGAATCTTGTCCCACTTCAATGGCTGTACGGATCTAGAGCATCCCAAACATGCTCAATGGGTGACATGTCTGGTGAGTATGCAGGCCATGGAAGAACTGGGACATTTTCAGCTTCCAGGAATTGTGTACAGATCTTTGCGACATGGGGCCATGCATTATCATGCTGAAACATGAGATGATGGCGGTGGATGAATGGCACGACAATGGGCCTCAGGATCTCATCACGATATCTCTGTGCATTCAAATTGCCATCGATAAAATGCAACGGTGTTCGTTGTCCATAGATTATGCCTGCCCATACCATAACCCCACCACCACCATGGGGTACTTGCTCGGTTACGACGCCGAACTGCAGTCAGGTCAAGGCCCTGGTGAGGACGATAAGAACACAGATGAGCTTTCCTGAGATGGTTTCTGACAGTTTATGCAGAGATTCTTCATTTGTGCAAACCCACAGTTTCATCAGCAGTCTGGGTGGCTGGTCTCAGACAATCCCGCAGGTGAAGAAGCCAGATGTGGAGGTCCTGGGCTGGCGTGGTTACACATGGTCTGCTGTTGTGAGGCCAGTTGGACGTACTGCCAAATTCTCTAAAACGACATTGGAGGCAGCTTATGGTAGAGAAATAAACATTCAATTATCTGGCAACATCTCTGGTGGACATTCCTGCAGTCAGCATGCCAATTGCAATCTGTGGTATTGTGTTGAGTGACAAAACTGCACATTTTAGAGTGGCCTTTTATTGTCCCCTGCACAAGGTGCACCTGTGTAATGATCATGCTGTTTAATCAGCTTTTTGATATGCCACACCTGTCAGGTGGATGGATTATCTTGGCAAAGGAGAAAAGCTCACTAACAGGGATGTAAAGAAATTTGTGCACAACATTTGAGAGAAATAAGCTTTTCGTGTGTATGGAAAATGTCTCTGATCTTTTATTTCAACTCATGAAACATGGGACCAATACTTTACATGTTGCATTTATATTTTTGTTCACTGTAGTATTTGCTACATAACAACAGAAGCATATACTGTGCTCTTTTATTGGAATGTTGGAAAGTAAGTTGTAGGTTTTCGTCTCATGACAATTCAACCGAAGCCTTACATCATAAATGTGTTTGTTTGTTTGACATAAGAGAATAGATGTATAATTAACCTAGCTGGCTGCATAGTTAATGTCATGACTTGAGGTTGGCAGATGGCAGAAACAGTTAGGGATCTCATTAGACCAACCAAGCGGCCATGCATCGTTGCAAAACCTTTCATTAAAGTTCCATGGTTGGATCACTATCTCACCCAATATTGGTCAAAGTCACGAGAGGGGAAAGAATTGTTCAATGTTTGTCTCCGTGAGATGGAAAGACAGCTAGAACGAGATTAAATTAATGCATGAGTTTGTGTGTGGGAGCAGGGTGTGTTTGTGAGGGTGTGATGGGTAAAGCATCCTTCCTGAGCATAGCAAACACGATTGTAATGGTCACAGAGCACATTTTGTACCATTTGCGTTGTAATTAGCAGATATTTGTTCGGCACAAATGCACTGCAAGGTTTGAGAATATGAAATACATTTCCATCCATGCAAGGGCATATCAACGGGCTGGGAGGTAGTGGGAAAGAGAGGGAGGAGAAAGTTTGGAGGGGGTGGGGTAGGTGGGGGTGGAATTCAAAGCGCTTTCACGTTAGCATTTATTTGATTTGTATTATCTTTAATGACACAAAAGCTAAAGAGACCATAAACTAAACGGATGAGCAGCAAACTGCAGTATGGCAGCCCCAAGTCAATATTAATGTTTTATGGGTTTTTAAGAGAAATACTTAATGAAATGTTATTTATGGTTAATTAAAAGTATATGGCTAATCATAGCAATCGCTCTTATTATAAATAATGATGTACTCTGAGGCTTCAGAGTGCCTGGTTGGCAGCGGTCTCAAGATAAGAAATAGAGCTAGTGCTGGCTATGAGTGTTGGCTTGGTTTCTTGTCTCCCCTTGGTGTCCTCTTTTCAGTGACATCTTCATTCTGTTTCTCTTCTCTTCAATCCCTTCCATTTCCCTGTGCTGTCTAGTCATGATGAGAGTTAGTTGTTGACTAGCTTCTGAAAACCCTCTGCTTCTTTTATGCAGTATTTCAACAGGTCTTCACAAGACCAGACAGAAACACTTTCTCTGACACTTAAAGTGTTTACTAGGAAAGCACTATCAAATGCAAGAGAAGAAGTTTGATCCATCAAAGCAAAAAAACATGCTTTGACGTCTTTTGGCCCTAGCCGACTTGGATTCAGCTTAGTTGTTGTGAGCATCACTGATCGACACCTAAGGAAAGCAATCGGCAGGTTTATTATGCACAGTGATTTTTCTATGGTAACCTCTGGTGATGAGAGAGCATGAAGGGAGGCCAGAGTCCCATAGGAGACAGATACACAGGGAGTCTCTCTCCGATCCAGAGTGTAGAGAAATTAAGACAAACTATTTAGAGGGAGTAGCCGCCTCAGAACCACTTTAGCCTCGGGCGCAAAATACTTGAAAATAAGCTCCCTCTAATATAAGCTTTGATGTGGTTCACCAAATCTAAACGCATTTCAAGTACTTCTGCCTTTGAGCCAAGGACAAGTCTAAACTGTTTCATGGAGGAGTGGATGGATGGAGCATGGAGGTGGGGATGGGTTAACTAAAATCAAGAAATTTGATATTTCTCTCAGATGGTACCATTATCATAATGTACGTCTGGTACTGGAGCTGACAGGAGTAATCGGCGGTGGTGTTTTTCACATGGCTATCATCACAGTGTCTTATGTACAACGGTTTGTTGCTGCTTCTCCACTGATGACTGAACACTGGTCTTGGGAGTCTCTTCTGGCGTAAAGATGAGATTTCTTTAAAAGAGATGCTGCATCTCCGGCACGCTTGGTCTGCTTAACAGGTCTAATGTGATGGAGGAAAAGTGTTCTGAAGCCAATTAAGTGAGTGTTTTATAACATCTGCCTATTATGAGTAGATGTACTTTCTTGCTTGTTTGGTGTGTTGAATGGGAGATGTTGTGCATGGCAATCTGCTGTTGTTTCTGCTCAACAGTTATTTGTCACAGCAGATAAGAGCTCCAGCAGCCCAGCCACTCATTACACCTCTCAGCGCTGAAAGGCAGGAAATTACTAACCATGGGGGAACCACCACTAAGATGTGCATACTCAAGGGCTGGAGGCAAGGCGTATCAGCACATGGAATGATAAGGGTCTGAGGCAGAAAAACAACTTCATTATCAAGGTTTGACTGAACCTATAAATCTCAAAACCTGGCCAGATTCTAGGAACAACATTCATATGTAGATAGGTATCTGTCATGAAGAGTGCTAGAAAGCCTCTTTCTGCATGGTATTGTATTAGCCTTCCCAGTATAGGCAGTGGACATGTGATAAGGGGAGAAGTTTGTGCAATCTCATACTGGCTGTGGATACGCTAGGAAGCCATACTGCTGAAAATCTTAAGGAACTGAGTGGCACCACATCTGAAAAGCCCACAATTTCGAAATAGGATGGTTACTAAACTGCTGTAACCATGGCTTTTCAAGTCTCTGTGTGTGCTTCAAAAAGGAACTCCAAATGGAAATAAAAAATAACATTTCACAATCCCCCGGACCTTGAATGCTTTCTCTTTTTTTCTTCAAGAGAGATGGAGAAAAGTAAATTCTGAGACTTTCACGCTTCAAAAGTTCTTTGGCCTTTTCTGTTCTGTGACTAGTGTGTCACTATCCCTTCCCTCCGGCCCGCGCTCCATTTTCTTCCTCAGACACTTTGGAAGCAGAGGTCTCTTGACTTTGACCGCAGCACAGACAACAGATGGTTGAAAGCCTTGTTTGAAGATAAGTAGAGAGGAACCATAATCCATATTTTGACAGGAACATACAAGCTTAAGAGCTGTGTGGCACAGCAACACAGGCTTCTTTCTGGCCCAGCGTTCCAAAGGCAGGTTGTTTGATGACAACTGCCCCTGGCAGATTTACACGTTAAGGTTAGAGGTCAGGCATTGCTAGTGGACACCTTCTACTATCAAACATTGCTGATGTTGCTCAATATTTTCCATACATGTACAGTATATGATATAGAGTAGGCTATGTACTGTAGTGTGTATATATAGTACGCACCAGATGTACATTCAGGTTATCTTGCTTATGAGCTGAAGTTTCCCAAACCTGATGGGAGTTTTTTATTCGGTTGAGGCATTAAATCAGGCATTACTTGTATATGTCAGCCCAGTCAGTCATTGATTTGTGGGCCTTCGAGTGTAAACATTGTTAGTAGTATGAATATGGAGTGAATGTGTGGGTATCCAGATCAAAGCAGATGTATCTGCCTCACGGCCGTTATTTTCTCTTCATCTCAACATATCCAATGAGTTTGAAGTGATAAGGATACATACGGGGCAGCACATGAAAGTAACATGTAGAAAATAACAGGATAGAGATGAATAAATTAATTGATGGAACAGTGGATCAATGTTAGACAGCGTAACTGCTGTCAAAAAATATCAGGGCTCCTATCAATCATTTAAAAAACGTGTACTTTTATCTGTTCCTTCTGGTGAAAAACATTGACATTTTAGCCCTTATGGCTTTCAGAGGCATGAGAGCACCGTGAGCACTGCCCTAGCAGCTCTTTGCTTCAACCCCTTAGGAAGTGCCCGTGTCTGGGTCTCCCCTCTGATTCACTGGTGCTGCGGGTAGGGAGGTGATGCTGTAGCAGGGCTAGAGAACAGGGCATCTGTCAGTGGCTGCCATGGAGACAGTCATCCTTCTCTCTCTCCTCTCTTCCATCACTCCATCCCTCCTCCCATCACTCCATCCCGCCTCCCATCACTCCATCCCTCCTCCCATCACTCCATTCCTCCTCCCATCACTCCATCCCTCCTCCCTTCACTCCATCCCTTTGAACCCCAGAGTGGGAATAAGTAGTACTGTAGGACCCCAGCCCCTGTTCTCCCAGTCTCCTTTCTAAGGCAATCTTACACAGTGCAGGCTCCTCCTATATTGCGTAACACTACTGAATAAAGGGTTTAATTTACGCCTGAAGAGGATGTGTGTGTCACAATCAGACACGCCAGATTGGCGCCTCGACATCCCCGGTGATGGATAGGCTTTGCCTTAAAAAGGGCTGCCATCCCCGGATCCAGAATCCTTTGCCCCTGGTTACATTGATTTCCTCTAGTTACTGCAGGTCAGTGGAAAGAAATTGAATTGGAAATTGTAGGAAATGGGGGTCTATTATTTCTTTTCTGGTGGCATTTATTTTTTTCTCCCTTCGCCGCATTTTAACAGACAGCAGAGAAACTAATGGGAATAGCAGTTACTGTCAAGACACACTTAAATGACTGCTCTGACTTTGGCTTTTCCAATAACATCGTCCTCCAATGCAAAAGGTTACATTCACCCCTGTGGTTTTAGAGCATATCATTATGCATTTATGAAAGCCTCTCTTTCCCCCCTCCTGTGATCATGGGGTTACTAGTACTTCTACAGAGAGAAAGAACATTGGATCATATTTTGCTGGATATCTTGCAGAGAGAGATATTTTACATCAGGGATAGGGGTGAGGTATTATTTTAATAGAGGGGTGTGTGTGTGTGCGCGTGCACGTGTGTGTGTGTGTGTGTGGTGTGTGTGAAGGGCAGAAGGGTATGTGAGGGGCGGGTATGCATCGGGCACAGCGTATATGTTTTTTTGGCGTGAAAGTTTCATAATAGGTTTTCCCCTGTTTTGGTAGTATGACATACATATACAGCTCTGGAAGAAATGAAGAGACCACTGCAACATTATCAGTTTCTCTGGTTTTACTATTTATAGGTATGTGTTTGGGTAAAAATAACATTTTTGTTTTATTCTATAAACTACTGACAACATTCCTACCAAATTCCAAATAAAAATATTGTCATTTAGAGCATTTATTTGCAGAAAAATGACAACTGGTCAAAATAACAAAAAAGATGCAGTGTTGTCAGACTTCGAATAATGCAAAGAAAATAAGTTCATGTTCATTTTTAAACAACACAATACTAATGTTTTAACTTAGGAAGAGTTCAGAAATCAATATTTGGTGGAATAACCCTGATTTTCAATCACAGCTTTCATGCGTCTTGGCATGCTCTCCACCAGTCTTTCACATTGATGTTGGGTGACTTTATGCCACTCCTGGCGCAAAAATTCAAGCAGCTCAGCTTTGTTTGATGGCTTGTGACCATCCATCTTCCTCTTGATCACATTCCAGAAGTTTTCAATGGGGTTCAGGTCTGGAGATTGGGCTGGCCATGACAGGGTCTTGATCTGGTGGTCCTCCATCCACACCTTGATTGACCTGGCTGTGTGGCATGGCGCATTGTCCTGCTGGAAAAACCAATCCTCAGAGTTGGGAAACAATGTCAGAGCAAAAGGAAGCAGGTTTTCTTCCAGGACAACCTTGTACATGGCTTGATTCATGCGTCCTTCACAAATACAAATCTGCCCGATTCCAGCCTTGCTGAAGCACCCCCAGATCATCACCGATCCTCCACCAAATTTCACAGTGGGTGCGAGACACTGTGGCTTGTAGGCCTCTCCAGGTCTCCGTCTAACCATTAGACGACCAGGTGTTGGGCAAAGCTGAAAATTGGACTCATCAGAGAAGATTACCTTACTCCAGTCCTCTATGGTCCAATCCTTATGGTCTTTTGCAAACCTCAGCCTGGCTCTTCTTTGCTTCTCATTGATGAAGGGCTTTTTTCTAGCTTTGCACGACTTCAGCCCTGCCTCTAGGAGCCTGTTTCGAACTGTCCTCGCCGTGTACTTCACCCCAGCTGCCGTTTGTCATTCTTTTTGTAGGTCACTTGATGTCATCCTACGGTTGTTGAGTGACATTCGAATGAGTTGGCGGTCATCCCGGTCAGTAGCGAGTCGTTTTCACCCTCTGCCGGTCTGTAGCTTTGTTGTCCCCAATGTCTGCTGCTTGAACTTGTTCTTATGAACCGCCGTCATTGAAATGTAAAGGATGGAAGCAACCTGATGCTCACTGTATCCCTCTGCCAGTAAAGCCAGAATTGAACCCTTCTTTTCCTCACTCAAAACTTTCCTTTTCAACTCTTTTGGCATGGTCAAGAGTTATTTTTTTATTAATATTACATTTGAGGTACTATTAGCACTGTTTTTGTCATCCAACTGGTCCTATTGCAAGAGGATACTGATGACCACAGCAGTGGTTTTGATACTTTTCCTCATTAAATAAGATTTGGTTCAGGTGATCACCTAATCAGTACGTAATTCAGTAGAATGAGGTGTGCCTGTGTTGGAATTCAACAGACACTGGAATGGAATGGCTGTCCTACATGTAGAGATGCTGATTCAAGAACAATTTGCAGTGGTCTCTTAATTTTTTCCAGAGCTGTATATGTTTGAGACCTGGATAAATGGCTGTCATAACTGCTTTAATATTTCAGATATTATGTTAAATTAATGACCTAGAATAATTGTTCTTAAAACTGAAAGTTGTAGAATTAATACACCATGAAAATGATGTGTTCTGAATCCATCTCCAAGAAGTATTTGAAAATACTTTTGAAACATTTTTTGCCAAGTCCTGATATGAGTGTGTTGTTATTTTCTGGGATAAAACTGGCACATTCTTCCTCTCCTCCCATGGGTTACTGGATTAACCAGTAAAGCATTTTATGAATTAATTACAATGCACAGAAATACTTGTTCAGTGCTGAACAAATAAAAATAGCTTGTTTTTTATATTGTTGTCAGGCCCAGTTCAGTTGTATATTTTTATAAAATGTATAAAATAATTTACAAAATATTCTCAACTGAATGTTTGAAATATGTATTGTTGTGTTTGAGAATTATTGTCAGCAGTCTAGGAATGTCACATTCATATTTTATTCAACACTTTGAGTCACACATAGAGGTCATCATGACATCATTAATAAGGAATATAAATTAAATATGTGTTTTTTTAGCTAAATTCTCTTTGTAATAAGCAATGAGGGTAAAATATTAATGCCTTTATATCTTTTGAAATAATCTTCTTAGAAGCTATAATATACCAGTGTAATATACAGTGTCAAATGTGTACTATAAAATACAAACAAAAACACCTACACTGGAAAAACTGTATTATTACAACCATCTAGCTGAGACTATCTGTTTCCCATGACTACATGCATCAGATTAAAAGAGGTGGCTTAGGAATCCAGCTGTGACACGGCTTCACTACTGCAGATCGTTTTTACAGGCACCCTTGTGAAGTACATATCCTTCTACTCTATTCTTTGTTTCTCATTGTCAAAAACGCATTCATTTTTACAGCATGTTGAGCAAGGCCGGGTACTGTAGTAACATAGCAACAGTAACTATGGGAATGGGACCCCATGGAGAGGTCAATGCGATAGCCTCAACTTGCCCTCTTTGTGCCAGGACTCATACAGTAGGCTACATTGATTATTTCAATCTGAAAACATCCATAACTGCAGTATGACGCACAAACAATGGCAAATAGTTCTGCTATTTTGGAGCAATATTTAGTTTGACTGATGCAATACACTGATATGCTGATACTGTCTGTATGTCTTATGTAAGGCTGTTTGATCAAATAGATTCTGATGTGAAAAGGATAACCGATTCATTACAGTATGTAGAGATGGTTATTTGATATGGATTATTACTAAGTGAAAATACCAATGTAGATTGGATTTGAGCCTTCAACTAAATAATGAAATGTTGGTTTTGTGATACACTTCAACTCTAATGTTGAACTCAACGTTGCAATATCTCATTTATGTCATTTACACAAGTATTCACACCCCTGAGCCAATACATGTTAGAATCACCTTTGGCAGCGATTACCACTGTGAGTCTTTCTGGGTAAGTCTTTAAGAGCTGTGTACACCTGGATTGTAAAATATTTGCACATTATTCTTTTCAAAATTCTTCAAGCTCTGTCAAATTGGTTGTTGATCATTGCTAGACAACTATTTTCAAGTCTTGCCATAGATTTTCAAGCAGATTTAATTTAAAACTGTAACTCGGCCACTCAGGAACATTCTCTGTCTTCTTGGTAAGCAACTCCAGTGTATATTTGGCCTTGTGTTTTAGGTTATTGTCCTGCTGAAAGGTGAATTCATCTCCCAGTGTCTGGTGGAAAGCAGACTGAACCAAGTTTTCCTCTAGGATTTTGCCTGTGCTTAGTTTCTTTTTTTTCCCTGAAAAACTCCCTAGTCCTTAACGATTACAAGTATACCCATAACATGATGCAGCCCCCACAATGCTTGAAAAATGGAGAGTGGTACTCAGTAATGTGTTGTATTAGATTTGCCGCAAACATACAGTGCCTTCAGAAAGTATTCACTGTAACACTTTGTATTCTGGACAAAAAGTTAATTGCTTTGCCTCATTTTTGTAGTATTATTTTAGTGCCTTGTTGCAAACATGATGCATGTTTTGGAATATTTTGATCCTGTACAGGCTTCCTTCTTTTCACTGTTGTTGATCCGTCCTCAGCTTTCTCCTATCACAGCCATTAAACTCTGTAACTGTTTTAAAGACACCATTAGCCTCATGGTGAAATCCCTGAGCAGTTTCCTTCCTCTCCAGCAACTGATTTAGGAAGGACACCTGTATCTTTGTAGTGACTGGGTGTATTGATACACCATCCAAAGTGTAATTAATAACTTCACCATGCTCAAAGGGATATTCAATGTCTGCTTTCTTTTT
This sequence comes from Coregonus lavaretus, assembly GCF_964263955.1. NCBI lineage: Eukaryota > Metazoa > Chordata > Actinopteri > Salmoniformes > Salmonidae > Coregonus > Coregonus lavaretus. Next base: position 22,605 of record NW_028159175.1, read on the forward strand.
ATTTTTTTACCCATCTACCAATAGGTGCCCTTCTTTGCAAGGTAATGGAAAACCTCCCTGGTCTTTGTGGTTGAATCTGTGTTTGAAATGCACTGCTCGACTGAGGGACCTTACAGATAATTGTATGTTTGGGGTACAGAGATGAGGTAGTTATTCAGAAATCATGTTAAACACTATTATTGCACACAGAGTGAATCCATGCAACTTATTATGTGACTTGTTAAGCAAATGTTTACTCCTGAACGTATTTAGGCTTGCCATAACAAAGGGGTTGAATACTTATTGACTCAAGACATTTCAGCTTTTCATTTTTGACAAAACATCTCAATTTAATCTAAATGTGTCATGGGCCTCTCACTCCACCGGGTTACCACCTTAATTTTCTTCCACTCTGCTCACCACTCTCTCTACTCAGCCTAACTAGCTCCACCTGTCCCTGCTCTGCTCTGCTCTTATTACTCTGCCAGCTGCGCTGCATTACCCACTACCTCTCCCAGTATTTAAGGCCCTGTCTTTCAGCTCTCCGGTGTCAGATCGTCTGCAAAGCTCACACCCGGAACCTGTTTGCTCGCGCTTCTGGCTCACCCTGGTTTTGTGACCCCGGACCTGCCTGTTTTTTGGATACTCTTCTGCCTCAGGAGATCCAGACCTGCTTCTGCCATTACGACTCCTGACTACTCTTCAATCCCGGTAACTCTGACCAGCCTTCTGCCTTGCTACTACGTATTTTGGATTTCCCTTGAACTGTACTGCTGCCTGGTTTCATTCCGCCCTGTTGTGTCTGTGTCTCCCCCCCCCAGGACTTCTGGACCACCCACCACCGGCTTCATAGGACGCATCGCTGCCACTGGGGGGGGCACAGACCCAGCGCATTGGACGGGATCCCTGTTACCCCTGGAGCCTTCATTCACTCCCTACTTCCCTTTTCCCCTTAAGTTTAATAAACTTTCTGGTGTGACGCAATTGTGGTCCTCTGGTCGTCTGTCTGAACCGTGACAGTACGATCTGACCATTATGGACTCAGCGCACACTTTCCCCGACATGGAAACCGATGAGCATGAGCAGCAGTTCCAGCAGCAGCAACAACAACTCGCCATGATCATTCAACTCCTCACCAACCTTACCCCAGCCAGTCTGCCCACCAGCCCAGCCCCCGAGTTACCTGCCCCGGTCATTGCAGCCGCTGCTCCGGAACCCAAGATTGGAAACCCCGAGCGGTTCAACGGCGATTCAACCCAGGTCCGGCCATTCCTGACTAGCTGCCGACTTCAGTTCTCCTTGCAGCCAAGGACCTTCGCCACGGAGGGGGCTAAAGTTGGGTATGCCATCACTCACCTGACGGGCCGAGCTCGACTCTGGGGAACAGCAGAGTTCGAACGTCAAACCCCCGCATGTGCAACCTTCGACCTGTTTGCTGAGGAGATGCTGAAGGTGTTTGACCTGGATTCACCCACCGCAGAGGCGTCTCGTGAACTGTTCAGTATTCGACAAGGCAGACGTACAGTCGCAGACCATTCCATCGACTTCCGAACCCTGGCTAGACGAAGTTCTTGGAACACACCATCGTTGGTGGACGCGTTCTTCCATAGTTTGGCTGACTATATCAAGGACGAGTTGGTCTCCCATGAACTGCCTTCCACTCTTGATGAAGCCATCGCACTGACTGTCAGGATCGACAGAAGGATACAGACCCGTCGTCGTGAGAGGGGGCGCCAAGGTCCACCTACTACCGGCATTCGGAGAGATCCGACTGGGCTCCTGTCATCTACTGCCACTCACCCAGGTCAGCTTGATCAGTCTGAGCCTATGGAGATTGGGCGAGCCTCCCTCACTCCTGCAGAGCGCCAGCGCCGCTTCACCTCAAACCTCTGCCTCTATTGTGGAGGTGATGGACATCGTGTGGTAACCTGCCCTTTAAAGGGCCGAAGCTCACCGGGCATAGGGGGAGTCCGGTTGAGTTCAATGACCATCCAGTCCTCCGACCGCAAACCCCTGCTGCAAGTTCACCTCCGCCTCTCTGACTCAACTCACACCCTGGCTGCTCTGGTGGATTCTGGCGCCGAGGCCAACATAATGGACATCAAGCTGGCACGCCAACTGGGACTGGAGAACCTCCGTTTGACACCTCCTATTCCTGCCCGGGCACTGGACGGACACTTACTCGGATCGGTCACTCATGTCACGGCCCCGGTCTCGATGGGTCTGTCCGGAAACCATCAAGAAACTATCCAGTTTCACCTGCTCCCCTCTCCAGGCCAACCCCTCATCCTGGGTTACCCATGGCTCCGCCGGCACAACCCTCAGCTCGACTGGGTGACCGGGGTGATCAGGGAGTGGGGAGAGGACTGCCACCGAACCTGCCTGCTTGCTGCCGCACTACCCCCTCGGCCAGTACCTACTAACTCCGCTCCTGACCTCTCCAATGTCCCAGAATGCTACCATGGTCTCAGAGAGGTGTTTAACAAAGCAAGAGCCACATCTCTGCCCCCTCACCGACCGTACGACTGTGCCATCGACCTCCTCCCTGGAACAGCTCCTCCAAGGGGTCGTCTTTATTCGTTGTCTGCTCCTGAAAGAAAGTCCATGGAGGACTACATCAATGGCTCTCTGTCCGCAGGATTAATCCGTTCATCTTCATCTCCTGCTGGTGCTGGCTTCTTCTTTGTGGGGAAGAAGGACGGATCTCTTCGCCCCTGCATCGACTACAGGGGACTCAACGACATCACAGTGAAAAACCGTTACCCTCTGCCTCTGCTCACCTCTGCTTTTGAGTTGCTCCAGGGAGCCACTGTTTTTACCAAGTTGGATCTCAGAAACGCTTACCACCTAGTGCGGATCCGGGAGGGAGATGAATGGAAAACCGCATTCAATACACCAACAGGCCACTACGAGTATCTGGTTATGCCTTTTGGCCTCACCAATGCTCCTGCTGTGTTCCAGGCTCTAGTGAATGATGTACTGCGGGACATGTTAAACAAGTTTGTCTTCGTTTACCTGGATGACATCTTAATCTACTCCAGAAACCTGTCTGAACACACCCGCCATGTCCAGCAAGTCCTTCATCGTCTTCTGGAGAATTCCCTCTACGCCAAGGCAGAGAAATGTGAGTTTCACGTCAAGACAGTGGCCTTCCTGGGGTACATAGTGGCAGAGGGAAGTATCCAAATGGATCCTGCCAAAGTATCAGCAGTCACTTCATGGCCAGTTCCGGAGAACAGAAAGAAGCTGCAACAGTTTCTGGGGTTTGCTAACTTCTATAGGAAGTTTATCCGGAACTACAGTACCGTTGCTGCCCCTCTCACTGCTCTAACCAGCACCAAGCAACCCTTCACCTGGACCCCAGCAGCCGACAAAGCCTTCAGTACCCTCAAGGTGAGGTTCACCTCCGCTCCCATCCTCCAGATGCCTGATGTGGACCGGCAATTCATTGTGGAGGTGGACGCCTCGGATGTGGGAGTTGGTGCTGTGATTTCTCAGTGGGCTGCGGAGGATAGGAAGCTCCATCCCTGTGCCTTTTTCTCACGTCGGTTGTCCCCCTCTGAGTGCAATTACGACATAGGGAACCGTGAGCTGCTGGCTGTGAAGCTTGCCTTGGAGGAGTGGCGTCACTGGCTGGAGGGGTCCACCATTCCATTTCTCGTTTGGACCGATCATAAGAACTTGGAGTACATCCGCACGGCCAAACGGTTGAACTCCAGGCAGTCCCGCTGGGCCCTGTTCTTCACCAGGTTTAATTTCACTCTGTCATACCGGCCTGGATCACGCAACACCAAGCCAGACGCCCTCTCCCGTCAATTCCAGAAGGATGACACCCCCTCCAAGGACCCTGTGTCGATTCTGCCAAGTCCCTGCATCGTTGCAGCTCTGACCTGGGCTGTTGAGGAACAGGTGCTGGAGGCTCTCCGTAACCAGCCAGGTCCCAGCACTTGCCCAGCTGACCGCCTTTTTGTCCCCGAAGACCTGAGGTCCCAGGTCGTTCAGTGGGGACATGACTCCCGCCTAGCTTGTCACCCTGGCTCCACCCGCACTTACAACCTGCTCGCCCAGAGGTTCTGGTGGCCCTCTCTGAGGAAGGATGTACGGGAATTCGTCCAAGCCTGCCCCATCTGCAACCAACACAAGTCGTCCTGCCAGCCCCCAGCCGGATTGCTGCAGCCCCTGCCTGTGCCCAGACGTCCCTGGTCTCACATCGCCCTTGACTTTGTCACGGGGCTGCCCCCTTCAAGTGGCATGACCGTCATTCTCACCATCGTTGACCGTTTCAGCAAGATGGCACACTTCATTCCCCTCCCCAAGCTCCCAACCGCCAAGGAGACCGCCCAGGTGGTCCTGGAACACGTCTTCCGGATCCACGGACTGCCAAAGGATGTAGTTTCTGACCGTGGTCCACAATTCTCCTCCGCTTTTTGGAAGGAGTTCTGTCACCTGCTGGGAGCCACAGTCAGTCTGACTTCCGGATTCCATCCCCAATCCAATGGGCAGTCAGAGCGGGCTAATCAGGAGCTCGAGAAGGCACTGCGATGCATGACTTCACGCAACCCCCACTCCTGGTCGCAGCAATTGACATGGGTGGAGTACGCACACAATTCTCTGACCTGCTCTGCCATCGGTATGTCCCCTTTCCAATGTGTTTATGGATACCAGCCTCCTCTATTTGCCAGCCAGGAGGAGGAGGTTACTTGCCCATCTGCACTTGCTTTTGCCCGTCGATGTCGCCGCACCTGGTCACAAGCCCGAGCCACACTCCTCAGATCCGTTGCCAGCTACACTACCGGGGCCAACCGTCGGAGAATTCCTGCTCCCACCTACCATGTTGGTCAAAGGGTGTGGTTGTCATCGAAGAACCTGCCACTCAGGGTGGAGTCGCAGAAGCTGGCACCTCGGTTCATTGGCCCATTCCCTATCATAAGAGTGATTAGCCCAACTGCTGTCCGGCTCCAACTGCCTAATTCCCTGAGGGTGCACCCCACTTTCCATGTGTCTAAGATTAAGCCCATCCATGAGAGTCCGCTGGTCCCTGCTGCGCCTGGTCCTCCTCCTCCACGGCTCGTCGATGGTGGTCTGGTTTACACCGTCCGCCGCCTGCTTCGGTCCAGACGGAGGGGTAGGGGTCTCCAGTACCTCATTGACTGGGAGGGCTATGGACCTGAGGAAAGGACCTGGGTGCCAGCTAGTCGGATTGTGGATAGGACTCTCATCACCGCTTTCCACCAACGGCATCCTGATCAACCTGCAATCCGTAGGGGCCGCCCCAGAGGGGTCCCTAACCGTCCGGCCCGCTCGGCTTCCTGTCCTGTGCCTGATCCTGTCTCGGGACCTGTCCCATCTCCCGACCACGGCCCTCCGGCTTCCTCCGAGGATGAGGACGTTCACTCGGACCGTTCGGAGGAGTTCTAGCCCTCCTCCGGCTCCCCTCCTCCCGCCCGGCGTGGTGTTGCTCTTGGGACTTCTGGGGCCGTCCCTTGGGGGGGGGGTTCTGTCATGGGCCTCTCACTCCACCGGGTTACCACCTTAATTTTCTTCCACTCTGCTCACCACTCTCTCTACTCAGCCTAACTAGCTCCACCTGTCCCTGCTCTGCTCTGCTCTTATTACTCTGCCAGCTGCGCTGCATTACCCACTACCTCTCCCAGTATTTAAGGCCCTGTCTTTCAGCTCTCCGGTGTCAGATCGTCTGCAAAGCTCACACCCGGAACCTGTTTGCTCGCGCTTCTGGCTCACCCTGGTTTTGTGACCCCGGACCTGCCTGTTTTTTGGATACTCTTCTGCCTCAGGAGATCCAGACCTGCTTCTGCCATTACGACTCCTGACTACTCTTCAATCCCGGTAACTCTGACCAGCCTTCTGCCTTGCTACTACGTATTTTGGATTTCCCTTGAACTGTACTGCTGCCTGGTTTCATTCCGCCCTGTTGTGTCTGTGTCTCCCCCCCCCAGGACTTCTGGACCACCCACCACCGGCTTCATAGGACGCATCGCTGCCACTGGGGGGGGCACAGACCCAGCGCATTGGACGGGATCCCTGTTACCCCTGGAGCCTTCATTCACTCCCTACTTCCCTTTTCCCCTTAAGTTTAATAAACTTTCTGGTGTGACGCAATTGTGGTCCTCTGGTCGTCTGTCTGAACCGTGACAAAATGTGGAAAAAGAGAAGGTCGGCACACTGTATATTGGCCCTGTGGGCATGTAAACATTTTCACACTAGCTATATGTCACAAGAAACAGTAGTGGCGATACGATGTGCAACAGCAAGCCTTAGGGCTGCTCGGGTGTTTTCAGACATTCCTCATACGCTGTACTGTATAAACAGTTGAAGTCGGAAGTTTACATACACTTAGGTTGGAGTCATTAAAACTTGTTTTTCAACCACTCCACACATTTCTTGTTAACAAACTATAGTTTTGGCAAGTCGGTTAGGATATCTACTTTGTGCATGACACAAGTACTTTTTCCAACAATTGTTTACAGACAGATTATTTCACTTATAATTCACTGTATCACAATTCCACTGGAAATGTGATGAAAGAAATAAAAGCTTCAATAAATCATTCTCTCTACTATTATTCTGACATTTCACATTCTTAAAATAAAGTGGGGATCCTAACTGACCTAAAACAGGGAATTTTTACTAGGATTAAATGTCAGGAATTGTGAAAAACTGAGTTTAAATGTATTTGGCTAAGGTGTATGTAAACTTCCGACTTCAACTGTACACTCCGTCCATACACTCTGTACAGTCCAGTTTCACACACACACACTAACTGAAGCGCTACAGCGTCCCTCACTTCTACAACCCCACTCTGTCCACCATCTCTCCTCTCCCTCCCCTCCTCTCTCTCTTCCCACTTCCCCTTCTCTCCTCAACTCCCTCTTCTCTCTATCCCCCACCATCTCCCTTCCTCTCCCTCTCCCTTCCCCACTTCTACCCACCATCTCCCCTCCTCTCTCTCCCTCCTTCCCTTCCTCAGCCTCTCTCTCTATGTGTATTATATGGAAGGCTGAAGTCTCCACAACGCCAGCTCTCCAGGGACCCTCAATTGAAAAGTGTGTACAATAACTAATGAGCAACCGAGCGACTGCCCTTTGAAATGATGAATTGACTAAACTCATTTCAGATAATCCTTCACATTACTGAGCCACATTGACACCACCAATTGATATTTGAAATACAGACATTTCAATATGAACCCCAACCTTGTGAAAGAGGTGGCATGGTTAATAAACCGCTGACAGTGCTCTATGGAAGATTACAAGTATTTTCTACCTCTCTTCTCGAGCATGTCCACACACACACGCACACACACACACTCCACAGTCACGCACACATAGGGTATGCCCCAGCATGCACAAACACACAAACAGTAATGGATTCATTTGAAAAAGGCCAGGGCTAAGTCTGCTGGGCATGTGCTCATAGACATTTTATACTTCTAAGAGGTTTACAGTTTTTAAATCCTACTTCTGTGTTGATGCATAACCTTTACCCTCCAAAGCTGTATAATGTGTTCCGTCAACACAGTCCTCTGCTGTAGATTACGTTGTCAGGCTGTTGTGGAAGTGAGAAGGACAGCTTGTTGCTGTCTGTAATATGAAAACGCTAACCGATCAGCTTGACATCACTGAACCAAAAGCACAGATGAAACGGACAAAAACAACCAAAACAGAACAGAGCCGAAGCCCAGGTGTCTGTCTGTCTATCTGTCTGTCAGATACTGCGTTGGCAGACAAAGTCAAAGCTAAATCCTAAATCACCTGAAAAGTTTGCAGAGCGAGTGGCTACACTAAACAGGGAAAGTTCAGCCTACTAATTAATCCAGTCTACTGCAGGTGTCTAATTACCAGAGTTTCCTTATCATTACATCATCTTTACAGTATGATTAAGGAGCAGGCCTCCAGCTCTGGGAGAGAATGGAGCAGAATATCTGCTCTTTGATTAACTCTACAGCCAAACTATAGAGATACCCTACAGGTTCTCTCAATCAATCAACCAAACTTAATATATTCATCAGGCCAGCTTTTCCCGTCATTCTAAGATGAAACCCCTCTAATTAGGAAGTGGTAGAGGAGAGAGTGAGGAGTGAGATGTGTAAAGTATTATCCTGGATTGGAGGGAAAATCGGGAGAGGCTTCACAGCGGAGAGAAGAGTGGAAGAAGGGAAGGTGGGCTGTTGTCAGAAAATGTCAGTCAGCGATGCAGGAAAGACAGCAGGAGAGGATCTGCGGGAGCTTCCTGCTAGACAACCGTGTGGAGGTAGTCCAGGTCTCCTCTTCCCAGCATGCATTTTTCATCACATGGTTGCTTTGCTATACTACTTAGCTTTTCAAGTTCCATATGGTGCGTGCTGACATGGCACTTCTCTCTCTTCTCCCTTGCACACAAAGTACTGGAGCTGGGAGCAGGTCTAGGTGCGTTCAGGGTGTCACGCACGCTCGCTCGCCTCACAACACACACCATGAATTCCCATACGCCTGGGCCAAGAGAGTGCACGGAAGATGCAATTTAGTTCTGTCTTGGCACCCAATGGTGGAGGGAAGCTGGAGAGGATGGGCTGGCTCTTAGTTATTCTGAGTTGAGATTCAAATCTCATTTTGTTTTGGCCCTGAGAGACTGACTGGGTGAGATCACTGGATCCAAAAGATCAGAGAGAATGAAAATGCTTATCGTTCATCGGCGTTACAGCAAATTCAAAGTGACCATCAAAGTGAATGGAAATTACTGAATGGTTTGTGGCTATTATTAATCTGACACATACACAATCATACAATGTTATATTGAGACAAATACGGCAAATTTGGTTTACATATTCTGCATGTACAGTCGTACTTGAGGCAGTTATGTATACATGGTTAAGCAAATTTATCGACAGCATACTAAATGCTTTACACACAGGTCGCTATCTGTGCACACATGAATACTAGAGGACGATATGTTATGACAACCCACCAAATGTAATCAAACCAATATAGGGGGTAGAATAGCAAGGCTGAAACTTCGGTGACAGCCGATGAACAATTCCACCCGTCCCTTTTGATATTTTGCTCGATATATAGATAGG
>NW_028159174.1:5000-17500 GCF_964263955.1 Coregonus lavaretus
GACTTTCTGCGCTTCTTGCCGCCTTTCCCTGCGGTCTTGGTGACGGCTTTCTTGGAGCCCTTCTTGGGCGCTGACTTTGCTGGCTCGGGCATGATGATGTCTCGTTGCTTCTCAGAAACGAATGAGGGGGTGAAGGGCGCTTACCCGTCTTATGAAGAGGAAGCTAAGCAAAGTCAGCGGCCGTAGACACTCCCCTGCTTGCTCCCTCCCTCCCTCCCTCCCTCCCTCCTCTCTATAGTCTATGCTCTGTGACCGATGGGGAATTGTGTGTTTCAAAAGGGGGGCTTTAATAGGTGTCCAAATGGCACGATTGTTGTGCCAAATAATGCTGGTGATAAAATTGCCCACTTTGGCACCGTCAGACATAGGGCTCCCATTTTGGACTGTGTGTGTGTGTGTGCGCGCAGTCCCCCTCTTTTCGAGCCACGTCTACCGACTCGTGGTGGCTTTATGTTGTCCAAATTCCACTATTGCTTGACCCAAAATAATAACGTTCTTACACTTTGCCACTGTCAGATATAGGCCTCCCTCTGTGCGCTAAAAGTGGACGGGACATTAGAATCCTCTAATTAATACTCCCTGTCCACTCGAAGTGGCTCATACTTTCTTACTAAATTGCATACTAAACATTTGTTGTTATATATAACACTACATGGAATGGGCCCATTTTAAGCGGATGTGGGTGGCTCTTAAAAGAGCCTTTGGGTTCGAGTCGGGGTGTTGAGGTTCCGAAGAGAGTGGGTTTAACCGCCGAAACCGTACAGGGTGCGTCCCTGACGTTTCAGAGCGTAGACCACGTCCATGGCTGTAACGGTCTTCCTCTTGGCGTGTTCGGTGTAGGTGACTGCGTCACGGATCACGTTCTCCAGGAACACCTTCAGGACACCGCGGGTCTCCTCGTAGATCAGACCGGAAATACGCTTCACGCCGCCGCGGCGAGCCAGACGGCGGATAGCGGGTTTGGTGATTCCCTGGATGTTATCGCGGAGAACTTTGCGGTGACGCTTGGCGCCTCCTTTTCCGAGTCCCTTGCCGCCTTTGCCTCTTCCGGACATGGTGTGTTCGCTAGTTGAGTTCAAGTGAATGAATGACTTCAGCGCCGGTGCGCGGTGCGCTATTATCTGCGTTTGGTCGACCTGATTGAGGCCGGCGGCACAGAAAGCGCGCCTCTGTTATATGTTCGGAGGCGTTGCAAAGGGGAGGGCGCTCGTTCTAGGGGACTAGGGAGGAGCGATTTCAAAGATGACGTGAAAGCAACTAACGTGCGCGGGAAACATACTCAAATACTGATATAGGCTATGTGGAACACAAGGCCAAACTGTGACAACTGGGAGATCAGCTAGTACACTGTGTCCCTCTCCTCATATTGTTGTTGTTGTTGTTGTTGTTGTTGTTGTTGTTGCACCTGATTCTACTCATTGAGGACTTGGTAATTTAGGTGACAGGTTGTTCAATCAGCTGTGGCTGTCCAGGCCTACAAGAAAAATGGGTCCTGTTGGGGGTAGGCTACTCTACCGCTGGAGTTGGGAAACACTGAAATGGAAGGGGGACACGCAGTGAGCAAAACTCCTAACCACATAAAAACACAGACACTTGAGATCATTAAGAGCTATAAGGAGTCCATCAACTACCTGGTCAGTCAAGTCATATAGGGGGGGATTTCATGGCCACCTGCTGGAGCAGAAGTCATGTTTGCCAACACTGGCCTTAAAATCATTAGGAGCTATAAGGAGTCCATCAACTAACTGGTCAGTCAAGTCATATAGGGAGGGATGTCATGGCCACCTGCTGGAGCACAAGTAATGTTTGCCAACACTGGCCTTAAAATCATTAGGAGCTATAAGGAATAAATCAACTCATCATTCAAGTCATATAGGGAGGGATCTTAGCACCACCTGCTGGATCAGAAGTACCCTTCACCGTAGGCACAAGAGAGCCATCATCTCTCAACCGGTGCAATTTCCATACGTATGTGGTAATAAAACAAACAACGACAGCTCCTCATATAGGCAGTGGTTTCACACATTTTTCTCCAAGACGTTCATAGATGACCAGCAGGGTCAAATAATAAGCACAGTGGTTGTAGAGGTTGCAACAGGTCAGTCAGTACATCAGGAGTAAATGTCACTTGTTGTTAGTGTTGTAGTTCCTATTTCTACGGTGTTGCCTACCTGCAGCAATCAGGATTTACCTGCAGTGTTGATTGCAATTCCGTAATTTGTCAACTCATGATAACAGATGTTTTGCAAACCGTTGATGTTTAAATGAATGGATTCCCGGTGTCCGGATACCTTTTCTCTTAAGGGATGTGATTGAGTGAAATCCAAAGTAAGTTGGTCTAAATACATAATAGGATGAATCATTCAGGTAAAATAACACAATGTCTATTTGAGTCGAATCAACGTAATATAATCCTTTTTACGTCTCTATCATCTTTACTCAATGTATTGGACCACATCAACTCAACTTACTCAAGCTTATCTACTCATAAAAACAAGCAAAAAGATCTACTCAACAATATGACGTGTGCTTTTGTTGACTGTAATAGCTTGAGTACATTCCACAAAGTCATTTTTTACAGTGTATCTAAAGACACGTTTGTTGTGGTGATGCACTTTTTCTTTGACGTTGAACTTGCATTGAACAGACAAATCCATTTCGTTACAACCCTTTTGTAGTATGACTTAGGAATATTTGTTGATGATCCTAATGTCTATGCGTGAATAGTGATTGGTTGTTGGTGAAATATTGCTGAGAACCCATCGTTCTATATCGTGGAGCTCCGCCCCATAGGGGAGCTATGCTCCTAGTGGTTTACCCTCTGCCCTAAGGCAGAACAGCCTGAAGCAAATTTATGCACACACCTACAGCCAATAGGAGTACAGGTGTCCCTATATAAGGAACCCCGTTCCCTCAATCTGCCTCCCATTATCTTCAGCGACTGGACTAGAGAAGAAGCCTAGAAGACTCAGGAAGATTTCGACGTTGATATCCAGCCATCAACGTCTTCCTAAATGAGCGCACCAACATATCCACCCCCAAAGGCCCTTTTCAGGGCCCTCTGTCGATGTACTTCCATGGCCGTTGCGGACCCCCACGACCTATGTTTCGTGTGCTTGGGACCGCAGCACGCCAAGGATGGTCTCGACATCCCTCCTAATTGCGCCTCCTGCGCCCTCCTTCCTGTGAAGGAGAGGAAGCAGCGCTGGGCGTTTTTTAGAGAGGACGTCCCTCTGGATGATGCCCTGTCCACACTCGCCTCCGCTTCGGAGATATCTGGGGACAGTGCAGAATCAGAGGATGACAAGGAGGGCGCCGAGAGGGATGTTCCAGTGGGACAATCCCATACTCTGGCACCTGCCTTCAAGACCCCCTCTCTATCAGAGAGCGTGAGGTCTGAGGGATCCTTGTGCGATGATGACATGGGCTCTGTTAGGTCAGAAGCCCTGTCCTTCGCAGCAGCCTCTCTGCGTTCCGACTTTCCGGGACTCATTGAGAAGGCGACCAAGCGACTGGAGATTGCGCTGCCCCCAGCTCCCCTCCCTATGGAGGTGGATCTGATGGAGGGCGGCCCTTACTCTAAACCAAGGAGAGCAGCTGAGCCAATGGCTCCAGCCTTGCCCTCCCTTGGTAAATATGTCGAGGGCTCGTGGGGGACACCCCTGGCGGCGCGTTCGCCGGCCAGGGCGTACACCCCATTCACCAGAGTGAACGGATACGAGTGGGCAGCTAGGGGAATCCCCAGGCTCGAAGGCGCCATGACGGCGTTCTTAGTGCCGGGTTCGAGTCCCTGGGCCGCCTCCAAGAAGGCCACTCTGCCGGCGCAGAAGGATAGGTTCACAGCCACTTTGGCTGAGAAATCCTTCACGCTGGGAGCCCAGAGCGTAGCGGCGGCAAACAACATCGCCATCCTCGCGGCCTCCCTATCCCGTCTTACGACAGGAAGGTCTGAGTTGACCAGTGAGGAGGTGGAGGAGGCCTCCAGGATTTCTGGAGCCATTCTCCACCTGACACAGGCGGTAGCCATCTGTGCGGGCAGGACCATGGCCACTTCGGTGGTCATGGAGAGACACCTCTGGCTGTCTATGACAGCTATGAAGGAGACTGATAGAGCTTCATTGCTCAACGCCCCCGTCTCCAGCGAAGGGCTATTTGGCCTCGCTGTGAAAGACGCCACGGAACGAATCGCCAAGCTGGACGAGGAGAGGAGGCATCTGGCTAAGCATCTGCCGCTGGCGATGAAAGCCAGCAGAGCCCCGACAGTTCCGTCCACCTCAAACGCCCCCAGCAGAGCAGGGAGGCGACGGGCCAGGCGACAGGCGCCCACCGAAGGCGGCAAGAGAGCGGGTTCGGCCCCTCCAGCAGCAGCGGTGGCAGCAGCGGTTCCGCCGACCGGAGAGGTTGTCACAAAGCCGGCCTGGCAGCACCGAAAGGCATCCCAGAAGAGACGGCACTTGTGACGAGGCGAGGGGGCGAGAACGGGAGATGGCCCGGCGTACGACGCTCAAGAGCCTACTGTTCCCCCCCACCCCACTGTTCAGGGCGTGGAGGGCGTTTTGTTTTATGTGAATAAAGAGCGGAGTCTCACTGACATTGTCAATGAAAGACATTTATTCCATAAGGTACAGAACACTTCACGTTCTATGGTATTCCCCCACCATCCTGAGTGTAGCTCAACCCACATAGAGTGCGTTGCTGAGCGCGCTCAGGAGAGGAAAAGGGAAGAGGTAGCAAGGCGCAGCCTTAGCTCACCTAATAAGGATCTCTTACTACAGACTCCTAGGAGCTCTGTAGTGAAGGTCTCACATAGCAGGCAGCTGCCTATGTCCCAATGTGACATGAAGGCGCAGCCGCTAGCCGGGAAGAACGCCTTGCTGCAGGCTAATGCCTCAGCCGGCGCAGTTCAGACCCGTGCGGCGTTCACGGAGAGCGGGAATACCAGAGTTACAAGTGTAACCAAGGTATGGACGCCTCCGGTCTATCATGAACGTATCAATGCCCATGGCTCTGAGCGCAGCCCACCACTCACTGAGTGTGTTGTAGAGCAGACGCATGAGACCAGTAAAGAGGTATTATGGCACCACCGTGTGGTACCAGTCAGAGAGCACACCTTTCAGACTCAGATGAGTGCTGTAATGGATGGGTCTCAGGGCAAGCGGCAGTCTCAGTCAGACAATGACGTGATGATGCAATCGCTATTCGGGGAGAGCGCGCCGGCTCAGGTTAATGCCTCAGCCAGCGCAGTTCAGAACCGTGCTGCGTTCACGGAGGGCCGGATTACTGGAGTTACAGGCGTAACTAACGTATCGAGGCCTCCGACTCACACAGAACCAGCTGATGTTTCCTCTCCCTTTCGAGGGGGGCCCACCCTGGGCTATTCCACCAACTCAGTGCTGGGGAATAGCGGCGGCGAGGGCCATAGAGGAATACAGGTCCTTCCTACTGGATGTACCACAGCTTCGTGCACGCCCGCTCTCTCTGCATTGCTGGCAGTGGCGACGAAGCTGTACCCTCTCACGCTGGCTAGAACAGACGTTAGAGAAGGGTTATGCCCTCCAATTCCGCCGGACCCCACCCCCGTTTCGGGGAGTGGTGGAAACGGTGATGAAAACGCCGGACAAAGTAGCCGCTCTGATGTCAGAGATCACGGAACTTTTGGCGAAGGAGGCGGTCACAGTAGTTCCCCGAGAGCAGAGGAACAAAGGGCTCTATTCGCCTTATTTCCTAGTGCCCAAAAAGACGGGGGGAGTGAGGCCGATTTTGGATTTACGCATTCTAAACGAAAGCATAACCAAACGGCCCTTCCGAATGCTGACGACAAAACGTCTACTGGAATGTGTCCAGAAGGGAGACTTTTGTACAAGCATAGACCTAAAGGACGCGTACTTTCATGTGCCGATTCAATCTCGCCACAGAAAGTTTCTGCGGTTCGCCTTTCAAGGGGTGGCGTACGAGTTCACGAGGATGCCGTTTGGGTACGCCCTGGCACCTCGAACTTTTTCCAAATGTGTGGAGGCGGCATTGGAACCGCTGCGTCGTCAAGGGATAAGGATACTAGCCTACCTAGACGACCTGCTGGTTCTCGCCCCGTCAGCAGAGCTGGCGTTCATGCACACGACACAGACAGTGATTCATCTCACGCGTCTGGGGTTCGCTGTGAATTGGAAAAAGAGCGCACCCTGGCCCAGTCATCAGATAGTCTACCTGGGACTACAGCTAGACTCTGTAATGATGAGGGCGCGAATTTCGGACCCTCGAAGGGCAGCATTGGTACTAGCCCTGAGGAAGTGTCGTCCGAATCACACAGTAACGGCGCTATCGATCATGTCACTTTTGGGTCTCATGTCGGCAGCCCACTCTGTGGTACCGCTGGGGCTTCTGCACATGCGCAGAACACAGCGGTGGTTCGCCCAACTAAGACTAGACCCAGTGCGTCAACGTCATCGGTTGGTGGTGGTTCCTCTCTCGCTAAGAGCAGACCTGGACTATTGGAGGAACCCGTGCGTTCTCACGCACGGAGTCCCGATGGGCAAGGTGTCATCCTACATTCCAGTGTATACAGATGCCTGTCTGACTGGATGGGGAGGGACATGTCAGTCTCAAGCGATAGGTGGTGCATGGCCTCAATCAGGTCGGCACATAAACCTCTTGGAGTTGGAAACGGTTCGACTGGTTCTGAACCACTTTGCGTCTACCCTTCGGGGTCGCGATGTGTTGGTTTGGTCAGACAACCGGACCACAGTAGCTCACATAAATCGCCAGGGAGGGGTCAGGTCTCCTGCCCTCCACAGGGCGGCAGAGGAATTGTGGCTGTGGGCTCACAAGCACCTTCGCTCGTTGAGAGCAGCGCACATTCCGGGCTACTTGAACGTAGGGGCAGATCTCATGTCAAGAGGGGGTCCTCGAGACGACGAGTGGTGTCTGCACCCAGACATTGTTCTCCAAATTTGGAAACAATTCGGGAGAGCCGAGGTGGATCTGTTCGCGTCACGTGTGAACGCGCAGTGTCCCCTATGGTTCTCCCTGAGACAACAGGACGAGCCGCCATTGGGAAGAGACGCGTTCGCGCACTGCCCGTGGCCGAAAGTTCTCCTGTATGCATTCCCTCCGCTGTCTTGCATTCTCCCACTGCTAGCCAGGGTGAGATCAGAGGAGCTAACAGTGATACTGATAGCGCCCGATCGCCCGGGGGCTCCGTGGTTTGCAGAGATGAGTCAGATGTTGATTGTGCCACCTTGGACAATTCCACATCGACGAGACGCGTTGAGCCAGGCGGGAGGCTCGATAGGGCAGTGGCCCATAATCGGTCAACCACTGAGGGCTTGGTTCCTGAACGGGACAGGTTGAAGCGCCGTGGGTTATCTGATGCAGTGATCAGAACCATACAGAGCGCTAGGGCCAGTTCCACTTCCAGGATGTACACGAGCAGATGGAATGTTTTCTCACAGTGGTGTAACACACAGGACGTAGACCCCATGAGCTGTCAGGTAGAGAGTGTGCTCTCATTCCTGCAGTTTATGTTTGATAAGCAGAAATCGCCCTCCACCATTCGAGTGTTTGCAGCGGCAATTTCAGCTGGTCATGAAGGGTTTAACGGGAAAAACCTGTTTAGTCATCCATTAGTGAAACGTTTTTTATTGGGAACGCGACGGCTTAGGCCAATGCCTAGAGCTACGCTGCCCCGATGGGATTTGGCTTTGGTTCTCGAAGCGCTATGTAAGTCGCCGTTCGAGCCATTGAATCAAATACCCCTCAAAATGCTGTCTATCAAGACGGCGCTGTTGCTCGCCTTGACTACCGCTAAGCGGGTCAGTGATTTGAGTGCACTGTCGACGAGACCCGACTGCCTTGCCATTAATGGCGATTTGAGCAGAGCGGTGTTACGTCCCAACCCGGCATTTGTGCCGAAGGTTATTAACAGTGCATATAGATCACAGACCGTGGAATTGTGGGCTTTTTATCCCCCTCCCCATGGGGAGAGGAGTGAGAAAAAGCTGCATTGTCTGTGCCCAGTACGCGCTTTGGCGTGTTACGTTGAGCGCACAGCAGCGATTAGGTCATCGCCTCAGCTGTTTGTGTGTCACGGTGCGGCTGCATTGGGTAGACCACTTTCAAAACAGCGATTGTCTCATTGGCTTTGTGAAGGCATTGAGACGGCGTACGAGGCGGCGGGGCAACAACCGCCTCAGGGTATTAAAGCGCATTCCACTCGTGGAGTAGCAGCTTCTACTGCCCTCTTCAGAGGTACAGAGGTAGTGGATATTTGTAGAGCGGCGTCTTGGTCGACACCGTCTCCTTTTATTCGTTTCTATCTGTTGGATATGTCTTCTAACTCTTTGGCTCGATCTGTACTCAGCGTGGCTGAAGGGAGATCTTGAGAAAGAAACAGAGAAAGAAAGCAGGATTGTGACCATGTTCATAAATCCGCTTTTGTTAGAAGTAACATATTTGGATGGACATGTTTTCCAACTCTTTAACTCGGTCGGCTTTCAGCAGAGCTGAAAGGCGATTTTGAGATGAAGGGAGTAGACAAAGCAGGACCTTGGACAGGTTCCAATCAGGTCCGCTTTGGTGAAGAAAACTTGTCATGGTATCAAGAATATTGAGGCACGGCTATCTGCTAGTACAGATTAGCATGGCTTCTATTCTGATGATCTGCCCAATAGCCATTGCCATTGTCATTGAGCTAGATGGGGCGGGTCCATAACCGATGACGCGGTATATTGTGACGCCCTAATGGGTTTCTTAGTTGCAGTACTGCGGGAATTGGTTGCAGCCATTGCTGGGCTTGACCTTTTTTCATTTTTTAATGGAAAGTGTTAGGCTCGGCAGGGAGTACATTTTGGAGCGTTTCGCTCCGCCTTAAACCACTAGGAGCATAGCTCCCCTATGGGGCGGAGCTCCACGATATAGAACGATTAGTTACCGGAGTGTAACTCCAGTTCTATGAGTGGAGCGGAGCCCCATAGGACTTAAGGCCCTACCGACCCTCTCTAGTCTCGCTGAAGATAATATCTCGGGAGGCAGATTGAGGGAACGGGGTTCCTTATATAGGGACACCTGTACTCCTATTGGCTGTAGGTGTGTGCATAAATTTGCTTCAGGCTGTTCTGCCTTAGGGCAGAGGGTAAACCACTAGGAGCATAGCTCCCCTATGGGGCTCCGCTCCACTCATAGAACTGGAGTTACACTCCGGTAACTAATCGTTTCCTGGCCTTTTTTCACTATTGAGCAATTTTGAAACATTTGTTTTGCTATTGGATTCATAATGGTGACCTGGGACAAGTAATTAGTGAAACCAGAGTTCAGCAGTTGCCATTAAAGCGATCCAACCAAGTCATCCTAATAGGCTAGTATTAGCCTAAAGCAGGGTTTCCCAAACTCGGGCCACGTTTTGGGAGTTTTTGCCCTAGCACTACACAGCTGATTCAAATAATCAACTCATCATCATCAAGTTGGGAGTATTAGAATCAGTTGTGGAGTGCTAGGGCAAAACGCAAAACGCGCACCCCTTGTGGACCCCAGGACCGCGTTTGGGAAACGCTGGCCTAAAGAGCAAATGCTGAAAGGGAATCACCATGAGGTGCAGTACCCACATTTAACCACAAGATGGCCTCCGTGCTCCACTGTAAAGTTTGGGCCTCTGCATGAGTCTCTCAGCAGCACTGCAACATGGGACTTTCAAAGTAAGTTGGCATGCAATGTTTTTTCTGGACTGCATGCAAGGCTATTATTACACACAACTAATAGTGTCAATTATTCATCTGAACACAATTCTTGTTACTATTCGGCCTATATTATCACTCGTTTCTTTTTCCCCTCCTTTGTAAAGCATTTTACTGTGTTACTATATAGTTCAAAGGAAGTGGATGATGCCAGATGGTTGTGTATATACACACACAAACATTGAAGCTAGACTTCAGGCAACTAAAAAGGTGCAATACGTAGCTTTTAGACGTGTTAGTGAACAACATACATGGTGGCTAATGTAGAGGTGCGTGTATACATGGAACAATTGTGCCTTTTTGATGGAAATATGGAGGTGGCTCTTAAAAGAGCCTTTGGGGGATATTCGAGTTCAGGTCATCCTCATTTATGCGCGCTCTCCGCGAATACGGCGGGCCAGCTGGATGTCCTTGGGCATGATGGTCACCCGCTTGGCGTGGATGGCGCACAGGTTGGTGTCCTCGAACAGGCCGACCAGGTAAGCCTCGCTAGCCTCCTGTAGGGCCATCACGGCGGAGCTCTGGAAGCGCAGGTCGGTCTTGAAGTCCTGGGCGATTTCTCGCACCAGGCGCTGGAAGGGCAGCTTGCGGATGAGTAGCTCAGTGGACTTCTGGTAACGACGGATCTCTCTCAGAGCCACGGTGCCGGGCCTGTAACGGTGAGGCTTCTTCACACCGCCGGTGGCCGGGGCACTCTTGCGAGCAGCCTTAGTGGCGAGCTGCTTCCTGGGGGCTTTGCCACCGGTGGATTTGCGAGCGGTTTGCTTGGTTCTGGCCATGGCGCTGCTCTGACAGTCGGGAGTATAGCCTCGAAATGCCTATGTGAAGTTTATAAAGCCGGCAGTGGCGCCTGCTGATTGGACACCATCTCCCCACCACCCCGATTGGCCCGTTTCGCAGGCCTTTCCTTTCCTCCGTTGGCCATTGGACGGGAGGCCCGGCCTCTCCAAAACTCAAACTCCCGGTGCGCGCGCAATAGGACGCCGCCGGCCCTTTACGCGCAATAGGACGCCGCCGGCCCTTTATGCGCAATAGGACGCCGCCGGCCCTTTACGCGCAATAATAGTCGCCAAAGTCAAGAGTGACATCTTATAGGCACGTATCATCTAATGCTAGCCTGCTATGGCAAATGAGACCAAGTAGGTGTTGTTGTTCATGCAAGGCCTCATGTGGGCACAGAATGTCGAAATAGTTGTGTATACACCCACTCAATGTATTGCGGTCATAGAAAGGTACTTTGCGCTTTTGGAGAGCTAGGTGGTTGGCTCTTAAAAGAGCCTTTGGGGGTTGAGTAGTCAAGTTGAAGTCGCAGTAGCGAATTTACTTGGCTTTGACTGCCTTCTCGGTCTTCTTGGGGAGTAGGACTGCCTGGATGTTGGGCAGCACACCACCCTGAGCGATGGTCACACCGCCGAGCAGTTTGTTCAGCTCCTCGTCGTTACGGACGGCCAGTTGCAGGTGACGGGGGATGATACGAGTCTTCTTGTTGTCACGGGCAGCGTTGCCGGCCAACTCCAGGATCTCAGCAGTCAGGTACTCGAGTACGGCGGCCAGGTAGACTGGTGCGCCAGCGCCCACACGCTCGGCGTAGTTGCCTTTGCGCAGCAGCCTGTGCACACGGCCCACGGGGAACTGGAGGCCAGCACGGGATGAACGGGTCTTTGCCTTCGCCCTGGCCTTGCCTCCGGTTTTGCCTCTTCCGCTCATATTGGTAGCTTGAGAAAGTCACAGAAAGTCTGAATGAGCCGCTCGCCACTTCGAGAGCCGTACATATACCTCGCCACAAGAGGCAACGATTGGCCACCGGGCCGGTGTGGCCTTATCCAATTGGAGCGAGGGACAGACAGATGGACAGACAGACAGCCCTAAGCCGGTTCCCACCCACAGGCAGCGAGTGAGAGGCTACTTTGTTTCCCTCCGACTTTGTTACTTTGTGTCATTTCGCGTGAGCGCCAAAATGTCCGAAATGACATCCACACATTATTTCTCTCCAAATGGGAAACAAACAGCTGGTGAGGGTGCACTCTTGAGTTTGAAATCGAAGCCACTATAGTATTGTTATTGTTATTACATGGCACTTGTAACACATCACAGCAGCCTGCCTCTGAACGGGAATAGCCCAGTGGCTCATATATAAAAATGGTTGGTGAGGGTGCACTCGTGAGTTTCAATTCGAAGCCACTATAGTATTGTTATTGTTATTACATGGCACTTGTAACACATCACAGCAGCCTGCCTCTGAACGGGAATAGCCCAGTGGCTCATATATAAAAATGGCTGGTGAGGGTGCACTCGTGAGGTCGAATTTCTGAGCCATTTTGGCCCTCTATTATATGCCTCTCCCTTCGCACACACCCAGAGTGGGACAATGTTGTGTGCGTAAAAGTAGCCTAGTGTGCGTAATTTCTTTTCCACGACAGGTAGTACATGGAAATCAATGCGCTTTCTATGGAAAGAGGTGGGTGGCTCTTAAAAGAGCCTTTTGTGGTACAACATGTGTCGAGTAGAACACTGTTTGTAATAGGTTTACTTCTTCTTGGGGGCTGCCTTCTTGGCCTTGGCTGCCTTGGGCTTGGCGGCTTTGGGCTTGGCTGCCTTTGTAGCCTTCTTGGGGCTCTTGGCTGCCTTCTTGGCCGCTGCGGCGGGCTTCTTCACCTTCTTGGGGCTCTTGGCGGCCTTTTTGGGTGTAGCGGGCTTCTTGGCCTTCTTGGGGGACTTCTTTGCGGCGACGGCCTTCTTGGCTGCTACCTTCTTGGGCTTCTTCGCCGCGGCGGG
>NW_028159174.1:25000-30000 GCF_964263955.1 Coregonus lavaretus
TCGGACACGGCGTGTTTGGCAAGTTCACCGGGGAGTAGCAGGCGTACCGCGGTCTGGATCTCCCTGGAGGTGATGGTAGAACGCTTGTTGTAGTGGGCCAGGCGAGAGGACTCTCCGGCGATACGCTCGAAGATGTCGTTCACGAAGGAGTTCATGATTCCCATGGCCTTGGAGGAGATGCCGGTGTCGGGGTGGACCTGCTTCAGGACTTTGTACACGTAGATGGCGTAACTCTCCTTCCTGGACTTTCTGCGCTTCTTGCCGCCTTTCCCTGCGGTCTTGGTGACGGCTTTCTTGGAGCCCTTCTTGGGCGCTGACTTTGCTGGCTCGGGCATGATGATGTCTCGTTGCTTCTCAGAAACGAATGAGGGGGTGAAGGGCGCTTACCCGTCTTATGAAGAGGAAGCTAAGCAAAGTCAGCGGCCGTAGACACTCCCCTGCTTGCTCCCTCCCTCCCTCCCTCCCTCCCTCCCTCCCTCCCTCCCTCCCTCCTCTCTATAGTCTATGCTCTGTGACCGATGGGGAATTGTGTGTTTCAAAAGGGGGCTTTAATAGGTGTCCAAATGGCACGATTGTTGTGCCAAATAATGCTGGTGATAAAATTGCCCACTTTGGCACCGTCAGACATAGGGCTCCCATTTTGGACTGTGTGTGTGTGTGTGCGCGCTGTCCCCCTCTTTTCGAGCCACGTCTACCGACTCGTGGTGGCTTTATGTTGTCCAAATTCCACTATTGCTTGACCCAAAATAATAACGTTCTTACACTTTGCCACTGTCAGATATAGGCCTCCCTCTGTGCGCTAAAAGTGGACGGGACATTAGAATCCTCTAATTAATACTCCCTGTCCACTCGAAGTGGCTCATACTTTCTTACTAAATTGCATACTAAACATTTTTTGTTATATATAACACTACATGGAATGGGCCCATTTTAAGCGGATGTGGGTGGCTCTTAAAAGAGCCTTTGGGTTCGAGTCGGGGTGTTGAGGTTCCGAAGAGAGTGGGTTTAACCGCCGAAACCGTACAGGGTGCGTCCCTGACGTTTCAGAGCGTAGACCACGTCCATGGCTGTAACGGTCTTCCTCTTGGCGTGTTCGGTGTAGGTGACTGCGTCACGGATCACGTTCTCCAGGAACACCTTCAGGACACCGCGGGTCTCCTCGTAGATCAGACCGGAAATACGCTTCACGCCGCCGCGGCGAGCCAGACGGCGGATAGCGGGTTTGGTGATTCCCTGGATGTTATCGCGGAGAACTTTGCGGTGACGCTTGGCGCCTCCTTTTCCGAGTCCCTTGCCGCCTTTGCCTCTTCCGGACATGGTGTGTTCGCTAGTTGAGTTCAAGTGAATGAATGACTTCAGCGCCGGTGCGCGGTGCGCTATTATCTGCGTTTGGTCGACCTGATTGAGGCCGGCGGCACAGAAAGCGCGCCTCTGTTATATGTTCGGAGGCGTTGCAAAGGGGAGGGCGCTCGTTCTAGGGGACTAGGGAGGAGCGATTTCAAAGATGACGTGAAAGCAACTAACGTGCGCGGGAAACATACTCAAATACTGATATAGGCTATGTGGAACACAAGGCCAAACTGTGACAACTGGGAGATCAGCTAGTACACTGTGTCCCTCTCCTCATATTGTTGTTGTTGTTGTTGTTGTTGTTGTTGTTGTTGTTGTTGTTGTTGCACCTGATTCTACTCATTGAGGACTTGGTAATTTAGGTGACAGGTTGTTCAATCAACTGTGGCTGTCCAGGCCTACAAGAAAAATGGGTCCTGTTGGGGGTAGGCTACTCTACCGCTGGAGTTGGGAAACACTGAAATGGAAGGGGGACACGCAGTGAGCAAAACTCCTAACCACATAAAAACACAGACACTTGAGATCATTAAGAGCTATAAGGAGTCCATCAACTACCTGGTCAGTCAAGTCATATAGGGGGGGATTTCATGGCCACCTGCTGGAGCAGAAGTCATGTTTGCCAACACTGGCCTTAAAATCATTAGGAGCTATAAGGAGTCCATCAACTAACTGGTCAGTCAAGTCATATAGGGAGGGATGTCATGGCCACCTGCTGGAGCACAAGTAATGTTTGCCAACACTGGCCTTAAAATCATTAGGAGCTATAAGGAATAAATCAACTCATCATTCAAGTCATATAGGGAGGGATCTTAGCACCACCTGCTGGATCAGAAGTACCCTTCACCGTAGGCACAAGAGAGCCATCATCTCTCAACCGGTGCAATTTCCATACGTATGTGGTAATAAAACAAACAACGACAGCTCCTCATATAGGCAGTGGTTTCACACATTTTTCTCCAAGACGTTCATAGATGACCAGCAGGGTCAAATAATAAGCACAGTGGTTGTAGAGGTTGCAACAGGTCAGTCAGTACATCAGGAGTAAATGTCACTTGTTGTTAGTGTTGTAGTTCCTATTTCTACGGTGTTGCCTACCTGCAGCAATCAGGATTTACCTGCAGTGTTGATTGCAATTCCGTAATTTGTCAACTCATGATAACAGATGTTTTGCAAACCGTTGATGTTTAAATGAATGGATTCCCGGTGTCCGGATACCTTTTCTCTTAAGGGATGTGATTGAGTGAAATCCAAAGTAAGTTGGTCTAAATACATAATAGGATGAATCATTCAGGTAAAATAACACAATGTCTATTTGAGTCGAATCAACGTAATATAATCCTTTTTACGTCTCTATCATCTTTACTCAATGTATTGGACCACATCAACTCAACTTACTCAAGCTTATCTACTCATAAAAACAAGCAAAAAGATCTACTCAACAATATGACGTGTGCTTTTGTTGACTGTAATAGCTTGAGTACATTCCACAAAGTCATTTTTTACAGTGTATCTAAAGACACGTTTGTTGTGGTGATGCACTTTTTCTTTGACGTTGAACTTGCATTGAACAGACAAATCCATTTCGTTACAACCCTTTTGTAGTATGACTTAGGAATATTTGTTGATGATCCTAATGTCTATGCGTGAATAGTGATTGGTTGTTGGTGAAATATTGCTGAGAACCCATCGTTTCCTGGCCTTTTTTCACTATTGAGCAATTTTGAAACATTTGTTTTGCTATTGGATTCATAATGGTGACCTGGGACAAGTAATTAGTGAAACCAGAGTTCAGCAGTTGCCATTAAAGCGATCCAACCAAGTCATCCTAATAGGCTAGTATTAGCCTAAAGCAGGGTTTCCCAAACTCGGGCCACGTTTTGGGAGTTTTTGCCCTAGCACTACACAGCTGATTCAAATAATCAACTCATCATCATCAAGTTGGGAGTATTAGAATCAGTTGTGGAGTGCTAGGGCAAAACGCAAAACGCGCACCCCTTGTGGACCCCAGGACCGCGTTTGGGAAACGCTGGCCTAAAGAGCAAATGCTGAAAGGGAATCACCATGAGGTGCAGTACCCACATTTAACCACAAGATGGCCTCCGTGCTCCACTGTAAAGTTTGGGCCTCTGCATGAGTCTCTCAGCAGCACTGCAACATGGGACTTTCAAAGTAAGTTGGCATGCAATGTTTTTTCTGGACTGCATGCAAGGCTATTATTACACACAACTAATAGTGTCAATTATTCATCTGAACACAATTCTTGTTACTATTCGGCCTATATTATCACTCGTTTCTTTTTCCCCTCCTTTGTAAAGCATTTTACTGTGTTACTATATAGTTCAAAGGAAGTGGATGATGCCAGATGGTTGTGTATATACACACACAAACATTGAAGCTAGACTTCAGGCAACTAAAAAGGTGCAATACGTAGCTTTTAGACGTGTTAGTGAACAACATACATGGTGGCTAATGTAGAGGTGCGTGTATACATGGAACAATTGTGCCTTTTTGATGGAAATATGGAGGTGGCTCTTAAAAGAGCCTTTGGGGGATATTCGAGTTCAGGTCATCCTCATTTATGCGCGCTCTCCGCGAATACGGCGGGCCAGCTGGATGTCCTTGGGCATGATGGTCACCCGCTTGGCGTGGATGGCGCACAGGTTGGTGTCCTCGAACAGGCCGACCAGGTAAGCCTCGCTAGCCTCCTGTAGGGCCATCACGGCGGAGCTCTGGAAGCGCAGGTCGGTCTTGAAGTCCTGGGCGATTTCTCGCACCAGGCGCTGGAAGGGCAGCTTGCGGATGAGTAGCTCAGTGGACTTCTGGTAACGACGGATCTCTCTCAGAGCCACGGTGCCGGGCCTGTAACGGTGAGGCTTCTTCACACCGCCGGTGGCCGGGGCACTCTTGCGAGCAGCCTTAGTGGCGAGCTGCTTCCTGGGGGCTTTGCCACCGGTGGATTTGCGAGCGGTTTGCTTGGTTCTGGCCATGGCGCTGCTCTGACAGTCGGGAGTATAGCCTCGAAATGCCTATGTGAAGTTTATAAAGCCGGCAGTGGCGCCTGCTGATTGGACACCATCTCCCCACCACCCCGATTGGCCCGTTTCGCAGGCCTTTCCTTTCCTCCGTTGGCCATTGGACGGGAGGCCCGGCCTCTCCAAAACTCAAACTCCCGGTGCGCGCGCAATAGGACGCCGCCGGCCCTTTACGCGCAATAGGACGCCGCCGGCCCTTTATGCGCAATAGGACGCCGCCGGCCCTTTACGCGCAATAATAGTCGCCAAAGTCAAGAGTGACATCTTATAGGCACGTATCATCTAATGCTAGCCTGCTATGGCAAATGAGACCAAGTAGGTGTTGTTGTTCATGCAAGGCCTCATGTGGGCACAGAATGTCGAAATAGTTGTGTATACACCCACTCAATGTATTGCGGTCATAGAAAGGTACTTTGCGCTTTTGGAGAGCTAGGTGGTTGGCTCTTAAAAGAGCCTTTGGGGGTTGAGTAGTCAAGTTGAAGTCGCAGTAGCGAATTTACTTGGCTTTGACTGCCTTCTCGGTCTTCTTGGGGAGTAGGACTGCCTGGATGTTGGGCAGCACACCACCCTGAGCGATGGTCACACCGCCGAGCAGTTTGTTCAGCTCCTCGTCGTTAC
>NW_028159174.1:37500-42500 GCF_964263955.1 Coregonus lavaretus
CACGATTGTTGTGCCAAATAATGCTGGTGATAAAATTGCCCACTTTGGCACCGTCAGACATAGGGCTCCCATTTTGGACTGTGTGTGTGTGTGTGCGCGCTGTCCCCCTCTTTTCGAGCCACGTCTACCGACTCGTGGTGGCTTTATGTTGTCCAAATTCCACTATTGCTTGACCCAAAATAATAACGTTCTTACACTTTGCCACTGTCAGATATAGGCCTCCCTCTGTGCGCTAAAAGTGGACGGGACATTAGAATCCTCTAATTAATACTCCCTGTCCACTCGAAGTGGCTCATACTTTCTTACTAAATTGCATACTAAACATTTGTTGTTATATATAACACTACATGGAATGGGCCCATTTTAAGCGGATGTGGGTGGCTCTTAAAAGAGCCTTTGGGTTCGAGTCGGGGTGTTGAGGTTCCGAAGAGAGTGGGTTTAACCGCCGAAACCGTACAGGGTGCGTCCCTGACGTTTCAGAGCGTAGACCACGTCCATGGCTGTAACGGTCTTCCTCTTGGCGTGTTCGGTGTAGGTGACTGCGTCACGGATCACGTTCTCCAGGAACACCTTCAGGACACCGCGGGTCTCCTCGTAGATCAGACCGGAAATACGCTTCACGCCGCCGCGGCGAGCCAGACGGCGGATAGCGGGTTTGGTGATTCCCTGGATGTTATCGCGGAGAACTTTGCGGTGACGCTTGGCGCCTCCTTTTCCGAGTCCCTTGCCGCCTTTGCCTCTTCCGGACATGGTGTGTTCGCTAGTTGAGTTCAAGTGAATGAATGATTTCAGCGCCGGTGCGCGGTGCGCTATTATCTGCGTTTGGTCGACCTGATTGAGGCCGGCGGCACAGAAAGCGCGCCTCTGTTATATGTTCGGAGGCGTTGCAAAGGGGAGGGCGCTCGTTCTAGGGGACTAGGGAGGAGCGATTTCAAAGATGACGTGAAAGCAACTAACGTGCGCGGGAAACATACTCAAATACTGATATAGGCTATGTGGAACACAAGGCCAAACTGTGACAACTGGGAGATCAGCTAGTACACTGTGTCCCTCTCCTCATATTGTTGTTGTTGTTGTTGTTGTTGTTGTTGTTGTTGTTGTTGCACCTGATTCTACTCATTGAGGACTTGGTAATTTAGGTGACAGGTTGTTCAATCAGCTGTGGCTGTCCAGGCCTACAAGAAAAATGGGTCCTGTTGGGGGTAGGCTACTCTACCGCTGGAGTTGGGAAACACTGAAATGGAAGGGGGACACGCAGTGAGCAAAACTCCTAACCACATAAAAACACAGACACTTGAGATCATTAAGAGCTATAAGGAGTCCATCAACTACCTGGTCAGTCAAGTCATATAGGGGGGGATTTCATGGCCACCTGCTGGAGCAGAAGTCATGTTTGCCAACACTGGCCTTAAAATCATTAGGAGCTATAAGGAGTCCATCAACTAACTGGTCAGTCAAGTCATATAGGGAGGGATGTCATGGCCACCTGCTGGAGCACAAGTAATGTTTGCCAACACTGGCCTTAAAATCATTAGGAGCTATAAGGAATAAATCAACTCATCATTCAAGTCATATAGGGAGGGATCTTAGCACCACCTGCTGGATCAGAAGTACCCTTCACCGTAGGCACAAGAGAGCCATCATCTCTCAACCGGTGCAATTTCCATACGTATGTGGTAATAAAACAAACAACGACAGCTCCTCATATAGGCAGTGGTTTCACACATTTTTCTCCAAGACGTTCATAGATGACCAGCAGGGTCAAATAATAAGCACAGTGGTTGTAGAGGTTGCAACAGGTCAGTCAGTACATCAGGAGTAAATGTCACTTGTTGTTAGTGTTGTAGTTCCTATTTCTACGGTGTTGCCTACCTGCAGCAATCAGGATTTACCTGCAGTGTTGATTGCAATTCCGTAATTTGTCAACTCATGATAACAGATGTTTTGCAAACCGTTGATGTTTAAATGAATGGATTCCCGGTGTCCGGATACCTTTTCTCTTAAGGGATGTGATTGAGTGAAATCCAAAGTAAGTTGGTCTAAATACATAATAGGATGAATCATTCAGGTAAAATAACACAATGTCTATTTGAGTCGAATCAACGTAATATAATCCTTTTTACGTCTCTATCATCTTTACTCAATGTATTGGACCACATCAACTCAACTTACTCAAGCTTATCTACTCATAAAAACAAGCAAAAAGATCTACTCAACAATATGACGTGTGCTTTTGTTGACTGTAATAGCTTGAGTACATTCCACAAAGTCATTTTTTACAGTGTATCTAAAGACACGTTTGTTGTGGTGATGCACTTTTTCTTTGACGTTGAACTTGCATTGAACAGACAAATCCATTTCGTTACAACCCTTTTGTAGTATGACTTAGGAATATTTGTTGATGATCCTAATGTCTATGCGTGAATAGTGATTGGTTGTTGGTGAAATATTGCTGAGAACCCATCGTTTCCTGGCCTTTTTTCACTATTGAGCAATTTTGAAACATTTGTTTTGCTATTGGATTCATAATGGTGACCTGGGACAAGTAATTAGTGAAACCAGAGTTCAGCAGTTGCCATTAAAGCGATCCAACCAAGTCATCCTAATAGGCTAGTATTAGCCTAAAGCAGGGTTTCCCAAACTCGGGCCACGTTTTGGGAGTTTTTGCCCTAGCACTACACAGCTGATTCAAATAATCAACTCATCATCATCAAGTTGGGAGTATTAGAATCAGTTGTGGAGTGCTAGGGCAAAACGCAAAACGCGCACCCCTTGTGGACCCCAGGACCGCGTTTGGGAAACGCTGGCCTAAAGAGCAAATGCTGAAAGGGAATCACCATGAGGTGCAGTACCCACATTTAACCACAAGATGGCCTCCGTGCTCCACTGTAAAGTTTGGGCCTCTGCATGAGTCTCTCAGCAGCACTGCAACATGGGACTTTCAAAGTAAGTTGGCATGCAATGTTTTTTCTGGACTGCATGCAAGGCTATTATTACACACAACTAATAGTGTCAATTATTCATCTGAACACAATTCTTGTTACTATTCGGCCTATATTATCACTCGTTTCTTTTTCCCCTCCTTTGTAAAGCATTTTACTGTGTTACTATATAGTTCAAAGGAAGTGGATGATGCCAGATGGTTGTGTATATACACACACAAACATTGAAGCTAGACTTCAGGCAACTAAAAAGGTGCAATACGTAGCTTTTAGACGTGTTAGTGAACAACATACATGGTGGCTAATGTAGAGGTGCGTGTATACATGGAACAATTGTGCCTTTTTGATGGAAATATGGAGGTGGCTCTTAAAAGAGCCTTTGGGGGATATTCGAGTTCAGGTCATCCTCATTTATGCGCGCTCTCCGCGAATACGGCGGGCCAGCTGGATGTCCTTGGGCATGATGGTCACCCGCTTGGCGTGGATGGCGCACAGGTTGGTGTCCTCGAACAGGCCGACCAGGTAAGCCTCGCTAGCCTCCTGTAGGGCCATCACGGCGGAGCTCTGGAAGCGCAGGTCGGTCTTGAAGTCCTGGGCGATTTCTCGCACCAGGCGCTGGAAGGGCAGCTTGCGGATGAGTAGCTCAGTGGACTTCTGGTAACGACGGATCTCTCTCAGAGCCACGGTGCCGGGCCTGTAACGGTGAGGCTTCTTCACACCGCCGGTGGCCGGGGCACTCTTGCGAGCAGCCTTAGTGGCGAGCTGCTTCCTGGGGGCTTTGCCACCGGTGGATTTGCGAGCGGTTTGCTTGGTTCTGGCCATGGCGCTGCTCTGACAGTCGGGAGTATAGCCTCGAAATGCCTATGTGAAGTTTATAAAGCCGGCAGTGGCGCCTGCTGATTGGACACCATCTCCCCACCACCCCGATTGGCCCGTTTCGCAGGCCTTTCCTTTCCTCCGTTGGCCATTGGACGGGAGGCCCGGCCTCTCCAAAACTCAAACTCCCGGTGCGCGCGCAATAGGACGCCGCCGGCCCTTTACGCGCAATAGGACGCCGCCGGCCCTTTATGCGCAATAGGACGCCGCCGGCCCTTTACGCGCAATAATAGTCGCCAAAGTCAAGAGTGACATCTTATAGGCACGTATCATCTAATGCTAGCCTGCTATGGCAAATGAGACCAAGTAGGTGTTGTTGTTCATGCAAGGCCTCATGTGGGCACAGAATGTCGAAATAGTTGTGTATACACCCACTCAATGTATTGCGGTCATAGAAAGGTACTTTGCGCTTTTGGAGAGCTAGGTGGTTGGCTCTTAAAAGAGCCTTTGGGGGTTGAGTAGTCAAGTTGAAGTCGCAGTAGCGAATTTACTTGGCTTTGACTGCCTTCTCGGTCTTCTTGGGGAGTAGGACTGCCTGGATGTTGGGCAGCACACCACCCTGAGCGATGGTCACACCGCCGAGCAGTTTGTTCAGCTCCTCGTCGTTACGGACGGCCAGTTGCAGGTGACGGGGGATGATACGAGTCTTCTTGTTGTCACGGGCAGCGTTGCCGGCCAACTCCAGGATCTCAGCAGTCAGGTACTCGAGTACGGCGGCCAGGTAGACTGGTGCGCCAGCGCCCACACGCTCGGCGTAGTTGCCTTTGCGCAGCAGCCTGTGCACACGGCCCACGGGGAACTGGAGGCCAGCACGGGATGAACGGGTCTTTGCCTTCGCCCTGGCCTTGCCTCCGGTTTTGCCTCTTCCGCTCATATTGGTAGCTTGAGAAAGTCACAGAAAGTCTGAATGAGCCGCTCGCCACTTCGAGAGCCGTACATATACCTCGCCACAAGAGGCAACGATTGGCCACCGGGCCGGTGTGGCCTTATCCAATTGGAGCGAGGGACAGACAGATGGACAGACAGACAGACAGCCCTAAGCCGGTTCCCACCCACAGGCAGCGAGTGAGAGGCTACTTTGTTTCCCTCCGACTTTGTTACTTTGTGTCATTTCGCGTGAGCGCCAAAATGTCCGAAATGACATCCACACATTATTTCTCTCCAAATGGGAAACAAACAGCT
>NW_028159174.1:50000-63124 GCF_964263955.1 Coregonus lavaretus
TACTTTCTTACTAAATTGCATACTAAACATTTGTTGTTATATATAACACTACATGGAATGGGCCCATTTTAAGCGGATGTGGGTGGCTCTTAAAAGAGCCTTTGGGTTCGAGTCGGGGTGTTGAGGTTCCGAAGAGAGTGGGTTTAACCGCCGAAACCGTACAGGGTGCGTCCCTGACGTTTCAGAGCGTAGACCACGTCCATGGCGGTAACGGTCTTCCTCTTGGCGTGTTCGGTGTAGGTGACTGCGTCACGGATCACGTTCTCCAGGAACACCTTCAGGACACCGCGGGTCTCCTCGTAGATCAGACCGGAAATACGCTTCACGCCGCCGCGGCGAGCCAGACGGCGGATAGCGGGTTTGGTGATTCCCTGGATGTTATCGCGGAGAACTTTGCGGTGACGCTTGGCGCCTCCTTTTCCGAGTCCCTTGCCGCCTTTGCCTCTTCCGGACATGGTGTGTTCGCTAGTTGAGTTCAAGTGAATGAATGACTTCAGCGCCGGTGCGCGGTGCGCTATTATCTGCGTTTGGTCGACCTGATTGAGGCCGGCGGCACAGAAAGCGCGCCTCTGTTATATGTTCGGAGGCGTTGCAAAGGGGAGGGCGCTCGTTCTAGGGGACTAGGGAGGAGCGATTTCAAAGATGACGTGAAAGCAACTAACGTGCGCGGGAAACATACTCAAATACTGATATAGGCTATGTGGAACACAAGGCCAAACTGTGACAACTGGGAGATCAGCTAGTACACTGTGTCCCTCTCCTCATATTGTTGTTGTTGTTGTTGTTGTTGTTGTTGTTGTTGTTGTTGTTGTTGCACCTGATTCTACTCATTGAGGACTTGGTAATTTAGGTGACAGGTTGTTCAATCAGCTGTGGCTGTCCAGGCCTACAAGAAAAATGGGTCCTGTTGGGGGTAGGCTACTCTACCGCTGGAGTTGGGAAACACTGAAATGGAAGGGGGACACGCAGTGAGCAAAACTCCTAACCACATAAAAACACAGACACTTGAGATCATTAAGAGCTATAAGGAGTCCATCAACTACCTGGTCAGTCAAGTCATATAGGGGGGGATTTCATGGCCACCTGCTGGAGCAGAAGTCATGTTTGCCAACACTGGCCTTAAAATCATTAGGAGCTATAAGGAGTCCATCAACTAACTGGTCAGTCAAGTCATATAGGGAGGGATGTCATGGCCACCTGCTGGAGCACAAGTAATGTTTGCCAACACTGGCCTTAAAATCATTAGGAGCTATAAGGAATAAATCAACTCATCATTCAAGTCATATAGGGAGGGATCTTAGCACCACCTGCTGGATCAGAAGTACCCTTCACCGTAGGCACAAGAGAGCCATCATCTCTCAACCGGTGCAATTTCCATACGTATGTGGTAATAAAACAAACAACGACAGCTCCTCATATAGGCAGTGGTTTCACACATTTTTCTCCAAGACGTTCATAGATGACCAGCAGGGTCAAATAATAAGCACAGTGGTTGTAGAGGTTGCAACAGGTCAGTCAGTACATCAGGAGCAAATGTCACTTGTTGTTAGTGTTGTAGTTCCTATTTCTACGGTGTTGCCTACCTGCAGCAATCAGGATTTACCTGCAGTGTTGATTGCAATTCCGTAATTTGTCAACTCATGATAACAGATGTTTTGCAAACCGTTGATGTTTAAATGAATGGATTCCCGGTGTCCGGATACCTTTTCTCTTAAGGGATGTGATTGAGTGAAATCCAAAGTAAGTTGGTCTAAATACATAATAGGATGAATCATTCAGGTAAAATAACACAATGTCTATTTGAGTCGAATCAACGTAATATAATCCTTTTTACGTCTCTATCATCTTTACTCAATGTATTGGACCACATCAACTCAACTTACTCAAGCTTATCTACTCATAAAAACAAGCAAAAAGATCTACTCAACAATATGACGTGTGCTTTTGTTGACTGTAATAGCTTGAGTACATTCCACAAAGTCATTTTTTACAGTGTATCTAAAGACACGTTTGTTGTGGTGATGCACTTTTTCTTTGACGTTGAACTTGCATTGAACAGACAAATCCATTTCGTTACAACCCTTTTGTAGTATGACTTAGGAATATTTGTTGATGATCCTAATGTCTATGCGTGAATAGTGATTGGTTGTTGGTGAAATATTGCTGAGAACCCATCGTTTCCTGGCCTTTTTTCACTATTGAGCAATTTTGAAACATTTGTTTTGCTATTGGATTCATAATGGTGACCTGGGACAAGTAATTAGTGAAACCAGAGTTCAGCAGTTGCCATTAAAGCGATCCAACCAAGTCATCCTAATAGGCTAGTATTAGCCTAAAGCAGGGTTTCCCAAACTCGGGCCACGTTTTGGGAGTTTTTGCCCTAGCACTACACAGCTGATTCAAATAATCAACTCATCATCATCAAGTTGGGAGTATTAGAATCAGTTGTGGAGTGCTAGGGCAAAACGCGCACCCCTTGTGGACCCCAGGACCGCGTTTGGGAAACGCTGGCCTAAAGAGCAAATGCTGAAAGGGAATCACCATGAGGTGCAGTACCCACATTTAACCACAAGATGGCCTCCGTGCTCCACTGTAAAGTTTGGGCCTCTGCATGAGTCTCTCAGCAGCACTGCAACATGGGACTTTCAAAGTAAGTTGGCATGCAATGTTTTTTCTGGACTGCATGCAAGGCTATTATTACACACAACTAATAGTGTCAATTATTCATCTGAACACAATTCTTGTTACTATTCGGCCTATATTATCACTCGTTTCTTTTTCCCCTCCTTTGTAAAGCATTTTACTGTGTTACTATATAGTTCAAAGGAAGTGGATGATGCCAGATGGTTGTGTATATACACACACAAACATTGAAGCTAGACTTCAGGCAACTAAAAAGGTGCAATACGTAGCTTTTAGACGTGTTAGTGAACAACATACATGGTGGCTAATGTAGAGGTGCGTGTATACATGGAACAATTGTGCCTTTTTGATGGAAATATGGAGGTGGCTCTTAAAAGAGCCTTTGGGGGATATTCGAGTTCAGGTCATCCTCATTTATGCGCGCTCTCCGCGAATACGGCGGGCCAGCTGGATGTCCTTGGGCATGATGGTCACCCGCTTGGCGTGGATGGCGCACAGGTTGGTGTCCTCGAACAGGCCGACCAGGTAAGCCTCGCTAGCCTCCTGTAGGGCCATCACGGCGGAGCTCTGGAAGCGCAGGTCGGTCTTGAAGTCCTGGGCGATTTCTCGCACCAGGCGCTGGAAGGGCAGCTTGCGGATGAGTAGCTCAGTGGACTTCTGGTAACGACGGATCTCTCTCAGAGCCACGGTGCCGGGCCTGTAACGGTGAGGCTTCTTCACACCGCCGGTGGCCGGGGCACTCTTGCGAGCAGCCTTAGTGGCGAGCTGCTTCCTGGGGGCTTTGCCACCGGTGGATTTGCGAGCGGTTTGCTTGGTTCTGGCCATGGCGCTGCTCTGACAGTCGGGAGTATAGCCTCGAAATGCCTATGTGAAGTTTATAAAGCCGGCAGTGGCGCCTGCTGATTGGACACCATCTCCCCACCACCCCGATTGGCCCGTTTCGCAGGCCTTTCCTTTCCTCCGTTGGCCATTGGACGGGAGGCCCGGCCTCTCCAAAACTCAAACTCCCGGTGCGCGCGCAATAGGACGCCGCCGGCCCTTTACGCGCAATAGGACGCCGCCGGCCCTTTATGCGCAATAGGACGCCGCCGGCCCTTTACGCGCAATAATAGTCGCCAAAGTCAAGAGTGACATCTTATAGGCACGTATCATCTAATGCTAGCCTGCTATGGCAAATGAGGCCAAGTAGGTGTTGTTGTTCATGCAAGGCCTCATGTGGGCACAGAATGTCGAAATAGTTGTGTATACACCCACTCAATGTATTGCGGTCATAGAAAGGTACTTTGCGCTTTTGGAGAGCTAGGTGGTTGGCTCTTAAAAGAGCCTTTGGGGGTTGAGTAGTCAAGTTGAAGTCGCAGTAGCGAATTTACTTGGCTTTGACTGCCTTCTCGGGGAGTAGGACTGCCTGGATGTTGGGCAGCACACCACCCTGAGCGATGGTCACACCGCCGAGCAGTTTGTTCAACTCCTCGTCGTTACGGACGGCCAGTTGCAGGTGACGGGGGATGATACGAGTCTTCTTGTTGTCACGGGCAGCGTTGCCGGCCAACTCCAGGATCTCAGCAGTCAGGTACTCGAGTACGGCGGCCAGGTAGACTGGTGCGCCAGCGCCCACACGCTCGGCGTAGTTGCCTTTGCGCAGCAGCCTGTGCACACGGCCCACGGGGAACTGGAGGCCAGCACGGGATGAACGGGTCTTTGCCTTCGCCCTGGCCTTGCCTCCGGTTTTGCCTCTTCCGCTCATATTGGTAGCTTGAGAAAGTCACAGAAAGTCTGAATGAGCCGCTCGCCACTTCGAGAGCCGTACATATACCTCGCCACAAGAGGCAACGATTGGCCACCGGGCCGGTGTGGCCTTATCCAATTGGAGCGAGGGACAGACAGATGGACAGACAGACAGCCCTAAGCCGGTTCCCACCCACAGGCAGCGAGTGAGAGGCTACTTTGTTTCCCTCCGACTTTGTTACTTTGTGTCATTTCGCGTGAGCGCCAAAATGTCCGAAATGACATCCACACATTATTTCTCTCCAAATGGGAAACAAACAGCTGGTGAGGGTGCACTCTTGAGTTTGAAATCGATTAGTTACCGGAGTGTAACTCCAGTTCTATGAGTGGAGCGGAGCCCCATAGGGGAGCTATGCTCCTAGTGGTTTACCCTCTGCCCTAGGGCAGAACAGCCTGAAGCAAAATTATGCACACACCTACAGCCAATAGGAGTACAGGTGTCCCTATATAAGGAACCCCGTTCCCTCAATCTGCCTCCCGAGATATTATCTTCAGCGAGACTAGAGAGGGTCGGTAGGGCCTTAAGTCCTATGGGGCTCCGCTCCACTCATAGAACTGGAGTTACACTCCGGTAACTAATCGTTCTATATCGTGGAGCTCCGCCCCATAGGGGAGCTATGCTCCTAGTGGTTTAAGGCGGAGCGAAACGCTCCAAAATGTACTCCCTGCCGAGCCTAACATTTCCCATTAAAAAATGAAAAAGGTCAAGCCCAGCAATGGCTGCAACCAATTCCCGCAGTAATGCGACTAAAAAACCCATCAGGGCATCACAATATACCGCGTCATCGGTTATAGACCCGCCCCATCTAGCTCAATGACAATGTCAATGGCTATTGGGCAGATCAATAGAATAGACGCCCTGCTAATCTGAACTATCAGATAGCCGTGCCTCAATATTCTGTGATAACACTCAATACATGTTTCTACATGCTGACACTGTCAGCCAGGAGACATGCCACAGAATATGCTCTTCATCCAAAGCGGACCTGATAGAGACCTGTCTATCGTCCTGCTTCTCTCTCCTCTATCTCATGATCTCACTTCAGCCACGCTGAGTACAGACTGAGCCAAAGAGTTAGAAGACATATCCAACAGATAGAAACGGATAAAAGGAGACGGTGTCGACCATGACGCCGCTCTACAAATATCCTCTACCTCTGTTCCTCTGAAGAGGGCAGTAGAGGCTGCAACTCCACGAGTGGAGTGCGCTCTAATACCCTGAGGCGGTTGTTGCCCCGCCGCCTCGTACGCCGTCTTAATGCCTTCACAAAGCCAATGAGACAATCGCTGTTTTGAAAGTGGTCTACCCAATGCAGCTGCACCGTGACACACAAACAGCTGAGGTGATGACCTAACTGCCGCTGTGCGCCTCACGTAACACGCCAGAGCGCGTACTGGGCACAAACAATGAAGCTTTTCCTCACTCCTCTCCCCATGGGGAGGGGGATGAAAAGCCCACAATTCCACGATCTGTGATCTATATGCACTGTTAATAACCTTCGGCACAAATGCCGGGTTAGGACGTAACACCGCTCTGCTCAGATCGCCATTAATGGCAAGGCAGTCGGGTCTCGTTGACAGTGCACACAAATCACTGACTCGTTTAGCGGTAGTCAAGGCGAGCAACAGCGCCGTCTTGATAGACAGCACCTTGAGGGGTATTTGATTCAATGGCTCGAACGGCGACTTACATAGCGCTTCGAGAACCAGTGCCAAATCCCATTTGGGCAGCGTAGCTCTAGGCCTTGGCCTAAGCCGTTGCGTTCCCAAAAGGAAACGTTTCACTAATGGGTGACTGAACACACTTTTCCCGTTAAACCCTTCATGACCAGCTGAAATTGCCGCTACAAACACTCGAATGGTGGAGGGCGATTTCTGCTTATCAAACATAGACTGTAGGAATGAGAGCACACTCTCTACCTGACAACTCATGGGGTCTACGTCCTGTGTATTACACCATCGTGAGAAAACGTTCCATCTGCTGGTATATACCCTAGAAGTGGAACCGGCTCTTGCGCCCTGTATTGTTCTGATCACTGCATCAGACAACCCACGGCGCTTCAACCTGTCCCATTCAGGAACCAAGCCTTCAGTGGTTGGCCGATTATGGGCCATTGCCCTATCGAGCCTCCTGCCTGAGTCAACGCGTCTCGTCGATGTGGAATTGGCCAGGGTGGCGCAATCAACATCTGACTCATCTCTGCAAACCACGGAGCCCCCGGGCGATCGGGCGCTATCAGTATCACTGACAGCTCCTCTGACCTCACCCTGGCTAACAGTGGGAGAATGCAAGACAGCGGAGGGAATGCATACAGGAGAACTTTCGGCCACGGGTAGTGCGCGAATGCGTCTCTTCCCAATGGCGGTTCGTCCTGGTTTCTCAGAGAGAACCATAGGGGACACTGCGCGTTCACACGTGACGCGAACAGGTCCACCTCGGCTCTCCCGAATTGTTCCCTAATCTGTAGAACAATGTCCGGGTGCAGACACCACTCGTCGTCTCGAGGACCCCCTCTTGACATGAGGTCTGCCCCTACGTTCAAGTAGCCCGGGATGTGAGCTGCTCTCAACGAGCGAAGGTGCTTGTGAGCCCACAGCCACAATTCCATTGCCGCCCGATGAAGGGCAGGAGACCTGACCCCTCCCTGGCGGTTTATGTGAGCCACTGTGGTTCGGTTGTCTGACCAGACCAACACATCGCGACCCCGAAGGGTAGACGCGAAGTGGGTCAAGACCAGTCGCACCGTTTCCAACTCTAGGAGGTTGATGTGACGACCTGATTGAGGCCATGCACCTCCTATCGCTTGAGACTGACATGTCCCTCCCCATCCAGTCAGAGAGGCATCTGTAAACACTGGAATGTAGGATGACACCTTGCCCATCGGGACTCCGTGCGTGAGAACGCACGGGTTCCGCCAATAGTCCAGGTCTGCTCTTAGCGAGAGAGGAACCACCACCAACCGATGACGTTGACGCACTGGGTCTAGTCTTAGTTGGGCGAACCACCGCTGTGCTCTGCGCATGTGCAGAAGCCCTAGCGGGACCACAGAGTGGGCTGCCGACATGAGACCCAAAAGTGACATGATCGATAGCGCCGTTACTGTGTGACTCGGACGACACTTCCTCAGGGCTAGTAACAATGTTGCCCTTCGAGGGTCCGAAATTCGCGCCCTCATCATTACAGTGTCTTGCTGTATTCCCAGGTAGACAATCTGATGACTGGGCCAGGGTGCGCTCTTTTTCCAATTCACAGCAAACCCCAGACGCGTGAGATGATTCACTGTCTGTGTCGTGTGTGTGAACGCCAGCTCTGCTGACGGGGCGAGAATCAGCAGGTCGTCTAGGTAGGCTAATAGCCTTATTCCTTGACGACGCAGCGGTTCCAATGCCGCCTCCACACATTTGGAAAACGTTCGAGGTGCCAGGGCGTACCCAAACGGCATCCTCGTGAACTCGTACGCCACCCCTTGAAAGGCGAACCGCAGAAACTTTCTGTGGCGCGATTGTATCGGCACATGAAAGTACGCGTCCCTTAGGTCTATGCTTGTACAAAAATCTCCCTTCTGAACACATTCCAGTAGGCGTTTTGTCGTTAGCATTCGGAAGGGCCGTTTGGTTATGCTCTCGTTGAGAATGCGTAAATCCAAAATCGGCCTCACTCCCCCCGTCTTTTTTGGCACTAGGAAATAGGGCGAGTATAGCCCCTTGTTCCTTTGCTCTCGGGGAACTACTGTGACCGCCTCCTTCGCCAAAAGTTCCGTAATCTCTGATCTCAGAGCGGCTACTTTGTCTGGCGTTTTCATCACCGTTTCCACCACTCCCCTGAACGGGGGTGGGGTCCGATGGAATTGGAGGGCATAACCCTTCTCTAGCGTCCGTTCTAGCCAGCGTGAGAGGGTACAGCTTCGACGCCACTGCCAGCAATGCAGAGAAAGCGGGTGCGCGCGAAGCTGTGGTGCGTCCAGTAGGAAGGACCTGTATTCCTCTATGGCCCTCGCCGCCGCTATTCCCCAGCACTGGGTTGGTGGAATAGCCCAAGGCGGGCCCCCCTTGAAAGGGAGAGGACACATCAGCTCGTTCTGGGTGAATCGGGGGCTTTGATACGTTGGTTACGACCGTAACTCCAGTAATCTTGCCCTCCGTGAACGCAGCACGGGTCTGAACTGCACTGTCTGAGGTACTGGCCTGAGACAGAGCGCTCTTCCCGGAAAGCGATTGCGTCATCATGTCATTGTCTGACTGAGACTGCCGCTTAGCATGAGACTTATCCTTTACAGAACTCAGCAGAATCTGAAAGGTGTGATCTCTGACTGACACCACACGGTGGTGCCACAATGCCTCTTTACTGGTCTTAAGCGGCTGTTCAACGACACACTCAATGTGTGGTGAGCTGCGCTCAGAGCCATGGGTATTGACACGTTCAGAATAATTCGGAGGCTTCCATACCTTGGTGGTATCCCTGCTCTCCGTGAACGTCGCACGGGTCTGATCTGCGCTGACTGAGGCATCGGCCTGCAGTAAGGCGTCATTACCGGCTAGCGGCTGCGCCTTCATGTCACATTGGGACAGAGGCAACTGCCTGCTATGTGAGACCTTTACTACAGAGCTCCTAGGAGTCTGTAGTAAGAGATCTTTATTAGGTGAGCTAAGGCTGCGCCTCGCTACCTTTACCCTTTTCCTCTCTTGAGCGCGCTCAGCTACACACTCTAAGTGGGTTGAGCTACACTCAAGATGGTGAGGGAGAGACATAGAACGTGAAGTGTTCTGTACCTTATGGAATAAATGTCCTTCTTTGACAATGTCAATGAGAACCAGCTCTTTATTCACACAATGCAAAAAACAACCCTCCACGCCCTGAACAGTGGGGTGGGGGGGAACAGTAGGCCCTTCTGCGTAACTCGCCGGGCCATCCTCCGTTCTCTCCCCCTCGCCTCGTCAGAGGTGCTTGCGCTTCTGGGAGGCCTTCTGGTGCTGCCAGGCTGGCCTCGTGACGTCCTCCCTCGCCGGTGGGACCGTCGCTGCCACCGTCGCTGCTGGAGGGGCCGAGCCCGCTCTCCTGCTGTCTGTGGTGTGCGCCTGTCGCCTGGCCCGTCGCCTCCCTGTAGCTCTGCTGGGGGCGTTGGAGGTGGACGGGTTGGCTGGGGCTTTGCTGGTCCTCATTGCCAACGGCAAATGCTTCGCCAGGTGCCTCCTCTCCTCGTCCAGCTTGGCAATGCGCTCGGTCGCGTCCTTCACTGCGAGGCCAAATAGGCCCTCGCTGGAGACGGGAGCGTTGAGCAAAGATGCCCTGTCGGTCTCCTTCATGGCTGTCATTGATAGCCAGAGGTGCCGTTCTGTGACCACCGAGGTGGCCATGGTCCTGCCCGCACATATGGCAACCGCCTGCGTCAGGTGGAGGATGGCTCCAGAAATTCTGGAGGCCTCCTCCACTTCCTCACTGGTCATCTCAGACCTGCCCGTTGTGAGACGGGACAGGGAGGCCGCGAGGAGGGCGATATTATTCGCCGCTGCTACGCTCTGGGCTCCCAGCGTAAAGGATTTCTCAGCCAATTGGGCTGTGAACCTGTCCTTTTGGGCTGGCAGAGTGGCCTTCTTGGAGGCTGCCCAGGGACTCGAACCCGGCACTAGGAACGCCGTCATGGCGCCTTCGAGCCTGGGGATTCCCCTAGCCGCCCACTCATAACCGCTCACTCTGGTGAAGGGAGTATACGCTCTGGCCGGCGAACGCGCCGCCAGAGGTGCTCCCCACGAACCCTCGACATACTTGCCGAGAGAGGGCAAGGCTGGAGCCATTGGCTCAGCTGCTCTCCTCGGCTTGGAGTAAGGGCCGCCCTCCATCAGGTCCACCTCCATAGGAAGGGGAACTGGGGGCAGCGCAATCTCGAGTCGTGTGGCTGCCTTCTCAATGAGCCCGGGAAAGTCCGAGCGCAGAGAGGCTGCCGCGAAGGACAGGGCTTCTGACCTAGCAGAGCCCATGTCGTCATCGCACAAGGATCCTTCTAGCCTCGCGCTCTCAGAATGAAAGGGGGTTTTGAAGGTAGGCGCCAGAGGTCTGGATTGTCCCACTGGGATATCCGTCTCGGCGCCTTCCTTGTCATCCTCCGACTCCGCACTGTCCTCTGATGCCTCTGAAGCAGAGGCGAGTGTGGACATTACGTCATCCAGAGGGACGTCCTCCTTAAAAAACGCCCAACGCTGCTTCCTCTCCTTCATAGTAAGGAGGGCGCAGGAGGCGCAATTAGGAGGGTTGTCGAGACCATCCTCGGCGTGCTGCGGTCCCAAACACACGAAGCAAAGGTCGTGGGGGTCCGAGGTAGCCATGGTGGTACACCGACACAGGGCCCTTAAAAGGGCCTTTGGGGGTGGGAAAATCCCTGGTGTGCTCATGGCAGAAGACGTTGACGGCTGGCAGTCAACGGCGAAATTCTTCTTAGAGTCTTCGTTATGGCTTCTTCACTAGTCCAGTCGCTGAAGATAATGGGAGGCAGATTGAGGGAACGGGGTTCCTTATATAGGGACACCTGTACTCCTATTGGCTGTAGGTGTGTGCATAATTTTGCTTCAGGCTGTTCTGCCCTAGGGCAGAGGGTAAACCACTAGGAGCATAGCTCCCCTATGGGGCGGAGCTCCACGATATAGAACGAAGCCACTATAGTATTGTTATTGTTATTACATGGCACTTGTAACACATCACAGCAGCCTGCCTCTGAACGGGAATAGCCCAGTGGCTCATATATAAAAATGGCTGTTGAGGGTGCACTCGTGAGTTTCAATTCGAAGCCACTATAGTATTGTTATTGTTATTACATGGCACTTGTAACACATCACAGCAGCCTGCCTCTGAACGGGAATAGCCCAGTGGCTCATATATAAAAATGGCTGGTGAGGGTGCACCCGTGAGGTCGAATTTCTGAGCCATTTTGGCCCTCTATTATATGCCTCTCCCTTCGCACACACCCAGAGTGGGACAATGTTGTGTGCGTAAAAGTAGCCTAGTGTGCGTAATTTCTTTTCCACGACAGGTAGTACATGGAAATCAATGCGCTTTCTATGGAAAGAGGTGGGTGGCTCTTAAAAGAGCCTTTTGTGGTACAACATGTGTCGAGTAGAACACTGTTTGTAATAGGTTTACTTCTTCTTGGGGACTGCCTTCTTGGCCTTGGCTGCCTTGGGCTTGGCGGCTTTGGGCTTGGCTGCCTTTGTAGCCTTCTTGGGGCTCTTGGCTGCCTTCTTGGCCGCTGCGGCGGGCTTCTTCACCTTCTTGGGGCTCTTGGCGGCCTTTTTGGGTGTAGCGGGCTTCTTGGCCTTCTTGGGGGACTTCTTTGCGGCGACGGCCTTCTTGGCTGCTACCTTCTTGGGCTTCTTCGCCGCGGCGGGCTTCTTGGCGGCCACCTTCTTTACTTTGGGGACTGCGGCTTTCTTGGCGGGCTTCTTCGCCTCGACGGCTTTCTTGTTGAGCTTGAAGGAGCCGGATCCACCGGTGCCCTTGGTCTGGACCAGGGTACCCTTGGTGACGAGGCTCTTGACTGCGATCTTGACGCGGGAGTTGTTCTTCTCCACGTCGTAGCCGCCTGCCGCCAGCGTCTTCTTGAGTGCGGC
Source organism: Coregonus lavaretus (assembly GCF_964263955.1). Classification (NCBI taxonomy): domain Eukaryota; kingdom Metazoa; phylum Chordata; class Actinopteri; order Salmoniformes; family Salmonidae; genus Coregonus; species Coregonus lavaretus. The sequence continues at coordinate 62,028 of NW_028159174.1, forward strand.
CAGGGACACGCCGCTCCTCTCCTTGGAAGCGGTCACAGCCTTGACGATGAGCTCGCCTACGCTGGGTCCCGCTTTCTTGGCCTTGGCTGCTGCCTTCTTCTTGGGTGCCTTTGCCGGCGCGGCGGGTGCTGGTGCGACTTCTGCCATGTCTGTCTGTCGTTTGGTCCGGTACACACACACACACACGGTCTGCGAGGAGTAGTTTGCTGTAGACGCTGTTCTGCGCTATTGAAGCTCCACACCGAGCAGGGGGCTGGCCTTAAACGCGACATGAGAACCATGTAGACTCAAGCCAACCAGCTCGGCTTCTCTGGGCTGGCCAAATGCTCTTTCACTTGTGTTTTCTGTTCGCCTATATCGGCCCAAAAGTCACCGACGGAGCCGTGTTTTTGCTCCAAAAGCGAACGGCCCAGCGAGCAGACTTGTCTCCGTTCAGAATAAAGTCATCTGGGCCGCGGAAGGGCCGTGCATTTTGTTGCGACTCGCTCAAAATCTCACCGTTGGACTGTCGGGTGGAGCGGTGCGCACTGGTTTTCCTGTGCTATTTGTCTCCTAAATGGGCTAAAAGTGCATCCGATTGCCAGCAGCACTTGTTGTGTAGTGAGCCGAGATGTCTGGCAAGGGAATCAAATGGTTTGGGGTCCCCTGTTGTGGTCCAGGGTGTTTTAAAGAAGTGCTCTTTTGGGGACCTTAAAACACATACACCTGTGAGGCCTGGCTGAGACGAGAGTTGTACTTCAAGTTTCAAGTTGTATTCGTCGTATGTACAGGATCCACATGGTATAAACTGTCCTACGACATGCTTACTTGCACTGTGTGTGTATTAGTACTTTTTGTGCACTGGCAGTGTGTGTGTTGTTGTTGTATTTGTAGGCTACTATTTCTACACAGTGAGATTGTGTGTTGTCTTCCCCTCCCTTCTGGTAGGTAGGTAGGTAGGTAGGTAGGTAGGTAGGTAGGTAGGTAGGTAGGTAGGTTGGCTGTCTCTACTAATATATTGTTCACCTGCTTGACTCCGCAGCGTGACTCGGCTCGGTCTTTGTGTCTGTGGGTCTTGGTGTCTGGCTGGCGCTATGGAGGCTGGCGCCCCATGGGCT